>NW_024063121.1:0-282724 GCF_006381635.1 Hibiscus syriacus
TTTTGTAACTCCTCTTGATGAATCTGGCTAAAAAAGAGTCCATGTTCATTGCATAAAAATTAAACAGTTATAACTCCTGAAATTAAATCAGATAACTCCTGTAACTCCTGATATTAACAGTTTGTCTCTCCCATGAACAAAGCTTGAAATCAGTCCAGATACATGTTAAATTCTGATTTAATTTAGGAAAATAACAGTTTAATTTATTTAATTTCAGACAACTAATAATCAGTTATTATCATCTGAAATATTCGAACTTTAATAGTCTCAGTAGCCTTAAATATCAGATGAATCTTTCACATTTTTCATTTAATATTTCAGAGAAAAATTCCTTACGAATTTTCTCTAAAGATATTATTCGTGTGGACGTGTGAAAGATACGTATTACCACGCCTTGTTCTCTATCACTCAACAAGGAATGGAGAATGTAAACCTTAAATACCATTCCCACTAGTATTTCCAACTCTATGTGGGATTGAGCATTACCACATTCTCCCACTAATGCGAAAGAATTCTTCTGAAACTCGAAAACAATCTTTCCAGAAGAGCAATAGCGAGATTAGTTGCTTAAGCACTAGTGAACGTATCTGGAACTAGTACATAGTGATGATGAGCAATCATTCTCTTAGATAAGTGAAACTATCTGGAACTTTCTAAGATGGGGGTAAACTCATAACACACAACTAACCCCTTCATCCACCTGAGTCCTCGATGTGTAAGATATATATATACAAAAATATATATTTGGCCATCTTACCTCAGGATTCTAGTAAGTGTGCTAGAAAAATGGCCCAACATTTTTCATAGAAAGGTGGCTAACCCTTCTCACTTACATAGGTTATTTCATCAAGTTTATCTCGATATAAACCACCCTTAACAGGGATATGAAATAATTAAGAGCTTTTATAATAGCTCAACCTCACAAAAGGTATGGTGACTTTTTTCAAGTTCATTATTAACGAACCACCCAAACTCTGGGCTAAGAAGTCATTAAGAATAAATATTCATCCTCAATTATCGGTAAATTCAATAAGTCCTTCTCACTATAACCATCCAAAAACTTGGATTTAAATTTATTAAGAGTTTAACAAACTCAACATTTCTGTCGGTAAGTTCATTATTTCCTTTTCATTTAGGACTACCCACTCACTCTGGGTTATGAACTTATTAAGAATATATATTCAACAAAAATCGGTAAATTCATCAAGTCTTTCTCATTAAGACCACCCAAAGTCTGGGCTATGATTTATTAAGAGCAATTAAGTTGGTAGCGGTAGGAATGTGCACTATGAGTCTTTCCATGGTTTCGTTTGACCACATGGAACTTAGATAACTAAGTTGGGTATCCACCATGAATTCCTCAACCAATGGGCTTGAGACCCATCCCCTCGACGAATCTAGGACCAGCTTCCGACTTACCTTTGGTAAGCGGATCTGCTAGGTTCCTTTCCGACTTAACATACTCTAAAGAGAGCACTCCATTCTTTATTAAGTGTCTAACTGATTCATGTCTTATGCGAATGTATCTTTTCTTACCATTATACACATATCACATCTTGCGAATCACACAACAAAGAAATTGGAGGAGTCGGTCTTCCCCACAACAGAATATTTGCTAACAAGCTTCTGAGCCACTCGGCTTCTTGCCCAGCTAGGTCAAGAGCTATAAACTCTGACTCCATGGTAGAACGAGCAATACAAGTCTGCTTTGATGATTTCCATGAGATTGTTGCTCCACCCAAAGTAAAAACATACCCGCTCGTAGAGCTTACCTCATCATTATCAGAAACCCAGTTGGCATCACAATATCCTTCCAGTACCGCAGGAAAGCCAACGAACTCAAGTTTCCAATCCAAAGTACCCTTAAGATAATTCAGTAAGCGTTTAAGAGCAATCCAGTGTTCACCACTCATTATGAGTATATATACTCAGTCTACTCATAACATAAACATATCAGGCCGAGTATAGTTCATTAAGAACATTAAGTTTCCGATTAATTTAGCATATTCAGTTTGGGAAACACTACTTCCTTTATTTTTAACAAGATGTATGCTAGAATCACAAGGGTTCGAACAGGGACGACATCAAAACTGTCAATTTCTTTAACACTTTCTTAAGATAGTGTGCTTGACCTAAAGAAAATCTCTTTTCAGTTTTGGTAATTTTGACTCCTAAGATTATAATGACTTCTCCCAAATCCATCATCTCAAATTTAATGGACAAGAAACTGTTTGTTTTGTTAATGGACTCAATGTTAGAACTGAAAATCAACATGTCATCAACATACAAAACTTATGATGGCGTTATCAGTACCAAACATCCTCGAATACACACAAGCATCCGAATCATTCACAACAAAACCAAAACTAAGTATAGTTTTATAAAATTTCTTGTACCATTGTTCCCATATAGATCTCCTCATCTAGATCTCCATTCAAAAATGTAGTCTTAACATCCATTGATGTACTTGCAACTTATGAATGGAGGCTAGTGCAAATAATGCAAGGATCATTGAGATGTTCATAACGAGAGAGTACGAATCAAAGTAGTTTAAAACAAACTTTTGAGCCCTTTTGACAAATAGCCTTGCCTTGTACCACTGGATCAAACCATCTGGTCTCATTTTCTTCCGGAAGATTCATTTTCTACATATTGGTTTAAATCCTCTAGGCAAGTCAACTAATTCCCAAGTATGATTAGACATTATCGATTCTAGTTCATCATTAATAGCGATTTTCTAGAACTAGTATCGATAGATCTTATAGCCTTTTTAGGATCCTCATATAATATTTAAGCTATATGATCAGAAAGAGAGTCTAAATCATTTATCTTAGAAATAAAGGAAGTGATAAAATTTGGTCCAAATAGCCTTTTACTTCTTCTAGTCTCGAAATCAATTTCTTGAGAAGACCTAACAGGAATACGAGAAGAAGTTGATAGAATATTTTCTATTTGAGTTTATGCATTTAATCTACATTTTAAGCCACCCCCACATTTCTAATATTTTAGGATATCCATAAGTGTCTTGTAAAACGTGTAAACAAATACTCAATCATACTAGAGTAAAGTTTGTTATGAGTTTTAGCCATAAAACTATTTTAACAAACTTAAGTTTTGTTTACACATAATTATATTCTCAAAGTTTTGAGAAGTTACAAATCATTAAGATTAAAATGTATAAACCATTATGAAATAGATAATCTTTTTTCTTTCCTCTACTTAGGAAAACCACTTAAAGAAATTTAATAACTACAACACACTCTTAGTAGCAATAATGTCTATCATATTTTCATTCATGATATTCAACATATTAGCCTTAAAGAGATCATCACATATTTTATTTACTATGACTAAGTTTGGTATTTCACTCAACCAAATTAATCTTTACTCTTTTAACTTCTACACTAAGTTTAAAGAGTTATCATCTTGTCATAGTATTTTATAAATTGAAATAGTGAGCATAGTAATGAACAATGCACCAGGTATGTTTCTATGAAAGAGAGGTGGTGCACTAGGCACGCTTAAATACCAAGTCTTAATCGAACCAATCCTAGACATGCACTTTTATACTCATCACACTACTTTCCAATAAATTATTTATAGATTTTCTCTTTCTTAAGGCTTCTTAAAGAATTATGCTTGATACTTTTAATCACAATAGTATCTTATTAAGCATATATATTTCGGGTTTGCACTACTACCTTAGCCTTAGTAGTACTACCTTAGTCTTTACTAGTGATTTTATCTCATTTCATAGTATCCACTGAGTTTTAAAGACTACCTTAAAGGCTCATGCAGTCTAATTCATGTATTTAAAAGAACATGAATTAACAAACAACAAGTCTAAATAACCTGACCTCGTAGGTAGAGTCATAATTTCCAAATAGACTTGTTCATCCTCACCATGCATGCTACTTCAGCCTTTGCATTAGGACCTCAAAATCTATCATGACAATCACTTCATCTGACCCATCATCTCTTTTGAATCTTTTGAATTCAAATGAATAATATATATGGTTAGTAACAAAAATATTTTTACTAACAGTAATAAAATAAAAATAATTTACTGATAGTAATAAGATCCATATCTTTAAGATTTTGGTTCCTTATCTTCAGTAGATTGTGAAAATAAAACTCGAATTTAACAACTATTTCGATTTGAAGAATCTTCTCGTCCAACATCATCATCTTCATGATTCTCCAAAATTGCAACGTTCTGTTATCTTTATAATTTCTCAAAAGAAATTATTAGTACGACAAGAGAGTTGACATTTATTTTCAACTTACTATTCAGAAACTGAATAGTTTCATAGCTCAACTCATTGTACATGAACCAACCATATTAAAATTCTTAAACACATAATAAAGAATTAAATAAGGCAGGCCATGGAAACATGAAACAATTCACTAAGAATAAAACAACCATCTACCACCTTTATACAATATTGTTAAAGCTTAATAAATTGTCATTAAAGCTTAATAAACAATTCAATTGCTTGCTATAATAGAACCATTAAAATCTCTATTCAAAGCTTACCGTTTTTTTCATGATTTTTCATTATTCAAATATTAATCCATTTATCACCCAAATGAATTGTCAATAAAAATTACCACTAATGAATATTCAACCGATGCATCATAAACACAACACAAATGTGTCAAATTTTAAATGTAATCTTAATCTACATTTAAAAGTTTATTTTAGTGTTCATCATAAACACATAAATGTTAAGGCATAATAATAATGCCATAAAACAGCCAATAACTCCAAATCAAAAGTTATAACCGCATAATGATTATAATACATTCATGTTTTCCAATAAATACCATTTCTTAAAATGATATTATAGTTTTCATTTTTCTTAAACGCATTATATATACATTTCCATTCATATTAATACAAATTAACCAAAAAGAAATGTGCATATTTACGTGTAACTGCACAAATTAATACATGTAAATGCATTGACATGGCATTTAATCGTTTCAAGTAATAATTGCATTTTTTAATCTGAACATTATTCATATATTGTATTACTTACAAACATTTAAAAACGTTTATAATCAGTATTGTATTAATCATTATTAATATTAAGAATGCAATCGTACTAACCTTTTGATTCTTACCATTCCGAAAAGTAGAATGAATTCAAACTTTGCAAAGAAGAGACACGATCTCATGCAGTGCAATCCATATTCGATTTTCTTACCGATAATTTCCAGTGATCATAGAATCCATCTTTCTTCACAACACGAACAATAATAATTATTGTCGTATTTAGCAGCAGTAAGAATTCTTTCTAAATTGTTGGTAAAATAGACTGCAAACCACACCGTTAGCACTGACAGGAAAGATAAACAATATTGAAAAAGAACAGATTGGTAAACCGTGTCGTGGTATAACCACTGCCTTAGAAACGAATTCGCCCCGATGTGTGTAATCGCTGCAGTAGGTGGACCGTCCCCCGAGGTTAACACGGTCGCTCCGAATTTCGTACACCCGAAACTGGAGTGGACTACTGATGGTATTGCACTTCTGATGGGAAAGCACACAGAGAGAACTTTAGAAAAAACTTGGAGAGTGAATTCTGAAATGTTGAGAGTGAGTTGAGAAGCTGAATATAACTCTCTATCTATATGCTAGAAATAGGGTTAAAATCGTCCATAAAATTTCAGGACTAAATCTCTTCTTTTGTAACAGCTGAAACGTCTAGATGAACCTGACTCAAAAATAGTCCAGGTTCATTGCATCATTATTCAGCTGTTATAACTCCCGAAATTATATCATGTAACCCCTGGAATTAAATCAAATAACTCTTGTAACTCTTGATATTAACAACTTGTCTCCTCTGTACAAAGCTGGAAATCAGTCCATATACATCTTAACGTTTTTGATTTAATTTAGGAAAAGCTGTTTAATTTCTGATAACTCTCATAAACCAGCTGTTATCATTTGAATTTAAACAGTCCTCAGCAGCCTATAAATATCAGTTGAAATCTTTCACATTTATTTGTTTCTTTCAAAGAGAAATTCCTCAAGAATTTTCTCTAAAAAGATAGTATCCGCGCGGACGTGTCGAAGACACGTATTACCACGACCACGAGCCGAGACGAGCCAAGCCGTGCCGAGACGAGACGGACGGCGGCGGTGCGCGAGAGTCCCCCTTGTTCTCTTTCACTCAACAAGGAAGTGGGAATTCCAATCCATAAATACCCATTCCCAATAGTGTTTCCAATACTATGTGGGATTGAGCAATACCAACATTCCCCCACTAATGCGAAAGAATTCTTCTGAAACTCGAAAACAAACTTTCCAAAAGAGCAATAACGAGATTAGCTGCTTAAGCACTAGTGAACATATCTAGAACTAGTACATAGTGATGATGAGCAATCCTTCTCTTAGATAAGTGAAACTAGTCTGGAACTTTCTAAGATGGGGGTAAACTCATAACACACAACTAACCCCTTGTTCTCTTTGTTGTGTGATTCGCAAGATGTGATATGTATATAATGGTAAGAAAAGACACATTCGCATAAGATATGAATCAATTAGACACTTAATAAAGAATGGAGTGCTCTCTTTAGAGTATGTGAAGTCGGAAAGGAACCTAGCAGATCCGCTTACCAAAGGGTTAAGTCGGAAGCTGGTCCTAGATTCGTTGAGGGGATGGGTCTCAAGCCCATTGGTTGAGGAATTCGTGGTGGATACCCAACTTAGTTATCTAAGTTCCATGTGGTCAAACGAAACCATGGAAAGACTCATAGTGCACATTCCTACTGCCTATCCCTATGATGAATAATGTGCATGCCCAGGATGAGCTTAATTGCTCTTAATAAATTCATAGCCCAGACTTTGGGTGGTATTAGTGAGAAAGACTTGATGAATTTACCGATTTTGGCTGAATATCTATTCTTAATAAGTTCATAACCCAGAGTGAGTAGGTAGTCCTAAATGAAAAGGAAATAATGAACTTACCGACAGAAAGGTTGAGTTTGTTAAACTCTTAATAAATTCAAATCCAAGTTTTTGGATGGTTCTAGTGAGAAGGACTTATTGAATTTACCGATAATTGAGGATGAATATTTATTCTTAATGACTTCTTAGCCCAGAGTTTGGGTGGTTCATTAATAATGAACTTGAAAAAAGTCACCATACTCTTTGTGAGGTCGAGCTATTATAAAAGCTCTTAATTATTTCATATCCCTGTTAAGGGTGGTTTATATCGAGATAAACTTGATGAAATAACCTATGTAAGTGAGAAGGGTTAGACATCTTCTATGAAAAATGTTGGGCCATTTTTCTAGCACACTTACTAGAATCCTGAGGTAAGATGGCCAAATATATATTTTTGTATATATATATCTTACACATCGAGGACTCAGGTGGATGGAGGGGTTAGTTGTGTGTTATGAGTTTACCCCCATCTTAGAAAGTTCCAGACTAGTTTCACTATCTAAGAGAAGGATTGCTCATCATCACCATGTACTAGTTCCAGATACGTTCACTAGTGCTTAAGCAACTAATCTCGCTATTGCTATTCTGGAAAGATTGTTTTCGAGTTTCAGAAGAATTCTTTCGCATTACTGGGGGAATGTTGGTAATACTCAATCCCACATAGAGTTGGAAATACTAGTGGGAATGGTATTTAAGGTTTACATTCTCCATTCCCTTGTTGAGTGATAGAGAACAAGGCGTGGTAATACGTGTCTTTCACACGTCCACACGAATAATATCTTTTTAGAGAAAATTCGTAAGGAATTTTTCTCTGAAATATTAAATGAAAAATGTGAAAGATTCATCTGATATTTATAGGCTACTGAGACTGTTAAAGTTCGAATATTTCAGATGATAATAACTGATTATTAGTTGTCTGAAATTAAATAAATTAAATTATTATTTTCCTAAATTAAATCAGAATTTAAGATGTATCTGGACTGATTTCAAGCTTTGTTCATGGGAGAGACAAGCTGTTAATATCAGGAGTTACAAGAGTTATCTGATTTAATTTCAGGAGTTATAACTGTTTAATTTTTATGCAATGAACATTGACTCTTTTTTTAGCCAGATTCATCAAGAGGAGTTACAAAAAGGGTTTAAATTCAGAATTAAAATCAAATTTAATTTGATTTTCTTGTTGGACGGATTTACCCTTACTTCTAGCCTATAAATAGAGAGCTAAATTCAGCTTCTCAACACACACACTCTACAATTAGAATTCACTCTCCAAGTGTTTTCTAAAGTTGTTCTCTCCGTGCTTTCCGATCAGAAGTGCCATACCACCAGCAGTCCACTCCGGTTTCGAGTGTACGGAATTCGGAGCGACCGTGTTAACCACGGGGGAAGGTCCGCCTACTGCAACGATTACACACATCGGGGCGAATTCGTTTCTAAGGCAGTGGTTAATACCACGACACGGTTAATCGGTTCTTTAATTATATATTTCAATATATATTTTTCCAGTCAATGCTAATGTCTCGTTTTGCAGCAGTCTATTTTACCATTAAACTGTTATTTTCCTAAATTAAATCAGAATTTAAGATGTATCTGGACTGATTTCAAGCTTTGTTCATGGGAAAGACAAGTTGTTAATATCAGGAGTTACATGAGTTATCTGATTTAATTTCAGGAGTTATAACTGTTTAATTTTTATGCAATGAACATGGACTCTTATTTTAGCCAGATTCATCAAGAGGAGTTACAAAAAGGGTTTAAATTCATAATTAAAATCAAATTTAATTTGATTTTCTTGTTGGACGGATTTACCCTTACTTCTAACCTATAAATAGAGAGCTAAATTCAGCTTCTCAACACACACTCTCTACAATTAGAATTCACTCTCCAAGTGTTTTCTAAAGTTGTTCTCTCCGTGCTTTCCGATCAGAAGTGCAATACCACCAGCAGTCCACTCCGGTTTTGGGTGTACGGAATTCGGAGCGACCGTGTTAACCTCGGGGGACGGTCCGCCTACTGTAGCGATTACACACATCGGGGCAAATTCGTTTCTAAGGCAGTGGTTAATACCACGACACGGTTAATCGATTCTTTAATTATATATTTCAATATATATTTTTCCAGTCAATGCTAATCCCTCGTTTTGCAACAGTCTATTTTACCATTAAACTGTTATTTTCCTAAATTAAATCAGAATTTAAGATGTATCTGGACTGATTTCAAGCTTTGTTCATGGGAGAGACAAGTTGTTAATATCAGGAGTTACAGGAGTTATCTGATTTAATTTCAGGAGTTATAACTGTTTAATTTTTATGCAATGAACATGGACTCTTTTTTTTAGCCAGATTCATCAAGAGGAGTTACAAAAAGGGTTTAAATTCAGAATTAAAATCAAATTTAATTTGATTTTCTTATTGGACGGATTTACCCTTACTTCTAGCCTATAAATAGAGAGCTAAATTCAGCTTCTCAACACACACTCTCTACAATTAGAATTCACTCTCCAAGTGTTTTCTAAAGTTGTTCTCTCCGTGTTTTCCGATCAGAAGTGCAATACCATCAGCAGTCCACTCCGGTTTCGGGTGTACGGAATTCAGAGCGACCGTGTTAACCTCGGAGGAAGGTCCGCCTACTGCAGCGATTACACACATCGGGACGAATTCGTTTCTAAGGCAGTGGTTAATACCACGACACGGTTAATCGGTTCTTTAATTATATATTTCAATATATATTTTTCCAATCAATGCTAATGCCTCGTTTTGCAGCAGTCTATTTTACCAACAGAACACCATAGCTAACTATACCGTGAAACAAGGGAACATTCCCAGCCGCTCCTCCTCCTCTACTTTCACAAGGGAACTGGGTTATTGCCGTTATGGTTCTGGTTTCATTCATTTTCCTTAAATGTTCGAGTTGGGCAACTCCCATGCCTCTTTGTGGCTGTTTCTTTGGGTGTGGGGCTTTCCCATTAGGTTTCCTCCCTTTGTTGCTCTTCACAAACTCCAGGACACGATTCTTCGTATAAACTAGAAGGAATAAAGCTTATAATAACAAGGAGGTGGGTTTTAACTTGATATATTCTTTGGAATTTTGTCATATACTATATTGTATTTTAATTATTTTTTTATATAATTGTATAATAATTAAAAGGTGGAAGAGCAATCATAAAGAGTACGTTTTGGTCATGATAATGTGAATCTACCTAGCTATGTTGTAGGGTTGCAATGATCCCCTGATCCCTGCATATTTTGAAAACACCTTAAAATAAATAAAGCCGAGTCCATGGGGTACTTTACTAGTTTATGGAATTGTAAAACTTGGTTTTGGTGGTTTATTCCTTCTAGTTTATACTAAGAATCGTAGTCGGTGATTTGAGAGAAAATGGTAACCGAAGATTAGGGGCGATGTTGTCAGGAGAGAGGGAGAAAGAGGAGAAGAAAGGAAGTATTCTTTCGATTTTGTATAGGAGATTTTATAATGACTTTTAATGATAGTATTAGACGGAAAATTCCTAGGCCCTGTTACCATTGAATCATGATCGTGGTGTGTTATAAAAGCTTAAAACGGGTGGAGAAAAATAAAACAATAAAAACCGCGTGACTAACCGAAGATGTAATTTTCAGATATGATTCTGGTTGAAGATCTTTATAATCATCCCAGGGAACCCCATCCCTTTCACACAATTGCATGCAAGCTGAACAAATTTATGTAGGACGGTCCAGAATACCAAAATTCCAACCAATCATCACCTGCCACCTAAGCAAAAAGGCTTTGATCTCTAGTTTCCTTCTTTAGGCCTTGATCTAGTTCTCCAGATCCTAGGCCATATGCATATGTATGGTGTGATGAAGTTTTATTCTTCGTATGTAAAGAAGAGATAATCTTCTATAAGGGACATTGGTTATGGCTGGCCACCTTAGGTGTTGGGATGATGGTTTCAAATAGCAGCCGAATAGTGATATCGCGGCCGTTATATCACAGTCGCAGTGGTGTCCGAAACCGCTATCGTGAAAAATAACGGTGTGAAGCGGGATCACACCAATAGTGGCGGATCGCGGTCGTAATTTAACGGATTGTGGCCAATCACAGCAATAGCGGACCGCTATTCTTTCGTTATTTTAATTTTTTAATAAAAAATAGGTTTTTTGTTATAAAAAACTGCTCATTCGAAAAAAATTCTCGATCGCGATATTCGCAATGACCGCAATAACATCCGTTATATCCGCAACCATGATTAACGCGACGCGACCGAAAACGTGACCGCGAACGCTATTTAAAACCCTGGTTGGGATATAGGCGGCTACAAAAAATGTGAGATTTGGCACGTGTGGAAGCTGGCCGGAGATTGGTCGCATGTGTGAAACCAGAGTGTTTAGGGTTTTCTTCCTCATGTATGAGTTTTGGGGGGTTTAGACAGAGGGTTTAGGGTTTAATGTGTTTGGGCAGACATGGAAGGATTCTTGGGGGTTTGGGAAGCAGATTGTGCCCTACATGGACTCAGTTTTGGGGCATTTATATGCATAGGTGTCCTACCATTTGGCAGCTTTTGATGGAGATCATACATTTATAGGGCTATGACCCTAACCACGGAAATCTCCTTTTTTGCATTACAATGGGGGACCATATGTATATTACCTTAAAAAAAACTAAAGAAAGTGACATCAAACTAATTCAACTTTTATCCTTAAATTAATTTGCATTAGTGTATTAATAATATATCAACAACTTAAAAACTAATTAGATCCATACATATATTTGGGTAGTCTAAAATACAATAGGTTAATATAAGATTAAAAAAGGCCGCAATTAATCGATTTTAAAATAAAAATTTATAAAGTACTTCATTAAATTGGGCAACATTTTAGGTTAAAATTAAAGATCAAAGGTTAGAGTAACTGTTGGTTGTAGCTTTATGCAGCTTGTGAAAGGACCTTCCTCTTTGAAGTTCAAAAAACAAAAATCAAAGAATGCCCTTAACAAAGATCAAAAGGTCCCTTTTCTTCTCTCTCATTTCAATATTGGACCTCAGCCATATAAAAACAATAATAATTACTGGGATCTCAGCAATCTGAACAGAGATTTTGTTGCTCTTTGCTGTTATCTTTCTCCCTACATGACTCCTTTTCCAAGGTTTTATTGCATGTTTGCCCAACATAGTTAAAAAGAAAAATCATCTGTCTTTGGTTCTTTAAGATTTTTATGGAGGGACAGGATCTCTCAACAGAGTGACTTCAGAGCGTTGTGTTGGGTTAATCTGAGCCATCCAAAACAGGTACCCCCAGCTGTTACAATACTGCATATATGATAAAAAGTGGACCGCAAAACATAAACGTGGGGACAGTAACTAGATGCGTCTGTAAGATGTTCATGTATCTTTGAAAAAACATGAATTCTCTGTTGTTTAGGTGTTTTCATTGTTTTGTGCTCTTTTCTTTTGGTTGGAATCCTCTGAAAGTGTATATTCACCTCAGTGAAAATAACTATATTTTCCACAGAAATGAATAAGGTGTTTACTATACAAAATTTGATATGAAATACTCAGTTTTACAAATCAACTATTTTATACACTTAAACTGCATTCTGCAAAGGCTACTCCTTGGAAGAATAAAAGATGCACACAGCATATATTTCTAACAAGATATTCAACCGCAAAAGGGTTCAAATCATTAGCATAAACACGTTTTACTATCTTAGCGGCAGATATAGCAATCGGACCCCCAGAGAATACATCACCTGTAAATTACAAAAAATTGAAGAATTGAGACATGTAAGCCACTTGATATGATATGAATATTTACAAAAATTACAGCTAGTACAAAATTTGCGCACATTAAATACTCTTATGGTGATTATAACAATCATTATTTGTAATACATAATGCCAAACAACGTAGAGTTGAAAGCATACATATGACATCATTGCGATCGAAGCCACTCAGAAGCCTCTGCCTCTCAGTTCCAAGCCTTGAGTTCCAATAACTGCATAAACGGCGGAAAAGAGGAACATGAATACCTTGTCACCGATGTTAAATATCTTATTGTTTTGATGAAAGCAGTGCATACACTTTTGCTAAATCAACACGAAATCGCAGTCCATTCTCAACTACTGTAGTCACCAAGGAGTGATTCCCGGCTAACACCTCAAGCTGCATTTTTCGGTAGTCATTTTGAATGACGTCAATCTTATTTACAACTGTTTGTATTTTTGGCTTCTTTTTGTCCAGAACCACCTGATAAAGTGGAAAACAACCATATCCTGTCAGAAGACAAATGATGAGTTCACCTTCAAAGTTGTAGACTTGTATCTTCAGTATGTGCAATATACTAATTTCTATAATAGGAACCTTCGCTATAACGTTCTTGTATGGTAGATGTTCATCTTTCAGGTTCAAGTGTGCAATATGACCAACCGTCTCAAAGGCTGAAGGGATAATCATGCCCTCTGGTAGCAGGGTCTCCAAGATCTGCAAGGAATGCATAAGATTTAGAGCCCCCATTGATGTTGCAAACATTTATATCTGACTCTGATTAGTTGTTATAGTTAGAGGTGGGACCAAAAGAAAAAACTACAACCCACTCTCAATATTTCCCCCTTAATTTTCTTTCCTCTTTGCCGTGGAGGCTACAGTTTTGTGGCCTTGTGTAATAGAATAGCATATGCAGAATTTTCATGACATGATTTAATGATTGATAATAATTACAAAATGTCTACGTAAATGATTCCAAAATCTTGCTTTGTCCATTCATTTGCAAACTAAAAGTCCTTCCATTTCTGCCAATCATGCTGCCAGTCTAGCTTCTAACCTTTTTAAAGACAATGACATTAGAAGTAAGTGAACCAGATTACTATTAATTTGCGTTACAGTCTTTCAAAGCATTATTAGAAAATGACGGATATAAGGGGGGGAAAGATGAGAGGCGAGAATGATGAAACAAGGAACATTCACTGCGGGCAAGACACCCTAACTTCAAGAATTACTTAAATGAATCTGATGCCCAAGACGTCATTCTTGAAGAGATAACATAAGTTTGAAATCAATGTTTGTGGTATAAATTTGCCCCCCAAACAAACACAATTATGATGCTTTCGTGCGATATACCTCATTCATCTGCCAATAATCATAGAACAAAGTCAGCTTACATCTCACAAGCTCTATAGTCGAGGAACTATTCTCTCTGGTTTCTTCAACCAACACAGCCTGAAAAAAGGAAGGGGGGTGGCATTTCAGATGTGACAAACATGAACAATATGTCATAATAGAAATCATACTATAGATACAGTAACAGCATCAAATTTGCAAAAATCATATATCATAGAAAAAGAGGTAAGCAACTAGAGCATCCAAATAAAAAGTACCGACAGTCCACGCATACATCAAATAAATTGAAAATTCTCCAATTAACACATACAGCATCGAAACATGTTGGGACTAGAGCTGAAGCTAAATCTCATCTCTCTACCTTTTATAACACATTCAAAAACTATTATATATAAGACATTATAACATTCAAAATTTTCCAGTTTAATTAACTAGAGCGTCAAAGCGTTTTTAAGACTAATGCTAAAGCTAAATTCCATCTCTCTAATCTTTTATAACACATTCAAAAGCTACTATAAACAGATATTTAAATAGCGTTGGCGGTTACATTTTCGGTCACATTACGATCACTCTAGAGGTTGCGGTCGTAAAATTTTGTAAATTTCGCACAATTAATCCTAAAACATGATAATTACAATAATTATAATTGAGTACCACTTTTCCCACAGCACAATTATCCAAAAAGGCATCCCTTCTTAACTTATTCCCAATCTGAACCTCCAATCATCATCTCTCTCCACTTCACCATCCGCCAACTCCACTTTCCTCCCTTCCAATGCAGTCTTATATATACTAATCTCCCTTCCAACATATCTTTATCAGTAGAATCCAGCAAGTCGGTTGGATTAGTGGTTTCAACAGCAGTGGCTTCAAATGCACCATCATGGCCACCTAAAGAAACCTTATTCGGTGCCGCTGGATTCAATACTCCATCAATGTCCTGCTTCCTGGAGCTGCTATCTGATCGGTGAAGCTTCTCCAGGGGTTTCGAGTGGGATTTTGCCTTTGTGAAGAGAAGGGCCATAAGAGAAATTTTGGGTTTTGATTTGGGTTTGGGTGGAATACAAGAGAGAAAGGATTGAGGGTTTTGGAAGAGAGGAAAAGGAGTGTTTGAGAGAGAAGGTTGTGAAAGGAAGAAGAGAGTTTGGTTTGAGATGCATAAGCTTTACTGCCACCATTTTTGGTGGACTGAACTTTTCGGGGTTGAGGGAGGACTTTAGGATAAGAAGATTAACGAGGTTTTTTTTTTTGGGTTTAAGGGGTTTTGTTTTCTTTATTTTTTTGGGCCATGATAAACATTATTTTTTTAGGATAAATTACACATTCAATAATTATATTTTTTATAATTTCATTTTGATCATCTAAATTATTTTTTTAAATCTTATTTTGATAAACATGGTGATAAACGAACTATATCTTGATTACAGATATGGTCCACATGTAATATCGAACGTAACGAATCACAAATAAATATACTAATAACTGAAATATATCGAGATCTTATATCAAAATAAATATAAATATGAATAATCAAAGTGTAAATCCATTAGCCAAAATTACATGCAAGAATCTGGTAAATTTGCTGAGAGTCTAGAAACCTAATTTCCTTTTGTTTATAGATAACATTTATATAGTTCCAAAAGTATGACTATGAATGTATGGATATACATTTCGACCATGGTTCCTTTCTAGCAACCCTTCCATGATAATCTTCTTCCTGTAATGCTTCGAATCGATCTCGAATACACGAGGATCGACCGCAACACTATCCGATGGACCTCGTTTAGCCCACCGTTCGTAAGGGCCAGCACGGCCGAGGTGCAGAAAATTGCAGAAACTTTACCCCAAATGACCAAAACCAATAGGCTCACAAGGAGCAAACAACAAGAAACGATCCTGGAACCATGGTCCTTTTCAATCATTTTATTGTTTTCCGCGGTTTTGGACGATGCCGGCCTCGAATTACGGGAAAGTGACGACGAAGATGAACGGCCGGATGGAGTTGTTAACGACGACCTCGACGATGATGAAGATGAACGGTCAGATGCCGTCGTTAACGACAACGATCTCGACGATGATGAAGATGAATCTTTTGATAAACAAGATGAGATCTTAGAAGAATTGTCACTTGTTGAGTGATCGATGCCCTCGCACGGTGGCACATCGTTGATTGTCGGACTGAAAATCTTCTTCGGTTTTAATTCAGATTTAGATTTGGATATCTCGCCATTGTAAATCCGGTGCAGCTTCTGATCCAGTTTCTTGCTTGTCATTCTCTTCATCTATCAAATGCAAATGAAAATTGAATTTCAATATATATATATATAATCAGACACAAAAGAGAACAGAAGAAACGTAACAATTTTGACTAGAATTTTTAATCAGTGAAGCACATGGAGATTGAATTTCCAAGAACAGTAAGTGTTTCTGTGAAGAGTATACAATTGAATTGATTTGATCAAATTATCATTAAAAGCAGAAACTAAAATAATTAACACACGAAAGAACTAAGTGTTCATACTGTTACTGTATACTCTACTGGTAATCTGTTCATATATGTATATAAGATTTGAATTTTAAATGCATGGTTTTAAGTAAATTTCTATTTTTAGTTTCACTTATAAAAAAGAACCCACATAAGATTAAACGACAAGAAAAGCAGAAAAAAAGGGAACTGACCAGAGAAGTTTCAAAGAAGACGGCATTGACAAAACGAGAGAGACTCCGGCGGCCAAGTTGTTTTTCCGACCAAAAGAATTTCCAGGAGCATCATCGTCTCTGTCGTCGGAACCCATCATGTTCTTCGCCGGTGAAAGGGGCGATTTAACATCTGACGACGACGACTTCGATCGTTTTCCGACCATCGAACCGTTATCGGAAACAACCGGAAGGAAACACATGCTCATTTTCTTCATTTTTTACGGAAAAGGTTTGCTTTAGTTCATGCAATGGGTTTAGGGAAAAGGAAAGAAGAAGAAAAGGGGCGGTTTGAAAAGGAGAAAAATAAAGATATTTTAAATGAATTCTGATTGTTATGTGGATATAGCGAAGATTTAGGGGGAGAAAGTGCTTGTTTGGAGAGTGAGAATCGGAAGGAAACTGAGAAAACGAGGGAAAGTGTTAGTTTCCCTTTTAATGGGAAGAGTGGCGATTTTGCTTCTCTATAGGCGCCGGTATGAATACGAAATACTAGTCATTATTAATTAAAATTAATTAATTTTTAATGAGAAATGAATTTAATCTATAAGATTAAAATATTATTTTTAGAAAAGATTTAACTTCAAGTAATTATGTTTACAAGGTAATTGATTAAATTTTTTGAATAGTTAATATTTTATAATTATTCAAATAATTAAAAAATGAATTAAAATATTTAAAATTAAAGATTTAATTTGGATGAAAAAAATAATTAATATTAATTTATGCGTATTTCATACAATAACTAATATCCGTCCAATGAGGGAATAAGGAAACTTGTTTTAAAATAAAATACAAAGCAAAGGTTCCCATTCGTTATTTGACTTAATGGACTGACTTGGACTCACTAGAAATGTTGACCCAAAACATGATTAGGTGGACAAAATTAAAGTTTAATTACTTTATTAATTGAGGTTTAAGAAGAACAATAAGCTGTGGGCATCTGTGACTTATGACTATTGACTTCAAATGTGAACGTTTACCAACTCCAAAAATAGAGTATTGACCCAACATGAATATACTGAAATAAGACTTGGTCTAATTATGTGCAAATGTTGTGTAAATATATGAGACTTGGTCTAATTTATTTATAAAAAATTGAGGTTACAAATTTATATCCAAGCTATGTAAAATTTGTTTTACACGAATTTATTTTAATAATATATGTCCTATTTAGAATTTAGATTTAGGGTATTAACATTTAGATTTTTAGAATTAAAATAATATATGTATAAAATATTAATTTTTAATAATTAACAATTTATTGAATGATTAAAATGAAAGTTTTTTTTTCATTTTGAATGACTAAAATATTATGACCTAGAAATTAAATAACAGTGTCTTTTGGTCCAATAGAGCAAACAGTTTTATTAACTAGCCCAATAAGGCATATATAAGTTTATTTGTTACAGTGTAAAAAACTCATCATATCGAGTGACGAATTTCAATAAAAATAATTTTTTATTAAATTTATCACATCCGGAAAAAGTTCAATTAAAAAATATTTTTATTAGAATTTTCTCGTCAATTTAACGAGTTTAAAGTTACTATTACAAATACCGTAGATCCCAACATAAACTTTTATATGCAGAATTGGGCTAATTAAAAAGTTGTTTATTCTATTGGGCCAAAAACCCAAAAAAAACTGGTGTAATTTAGCTATTAATATAAACAGGTTCGTTTAACATGAACTGGGCCAACTAAGGCCCGACTGCAATAATGATAAATAAAATATCTATAAAGAATTTGGGCCCAAAAATGCTTCTAATTCTAATATGCAAATTAATATATTAGTTGGTTGAATTCATTGGACGATAGTTGCAGTGAAAGGGTATTTAGTTAAGATGTTTTCAGCATGTTAACTGCCAATAACAATTAAAATATTATGTATAACCACACATTTGATCCATGTTATTTATATATTCTCTCAATTTTAGTCTTGCTGTTAATATATTTAAATAAATATATTCCTCCAATTGAATGATTCCACGTATCACTAGTACCGAATGTCGTATCACATGTCATTTTATTTTAATTTAATATATGTATTTTTTATCAATCATAGGATGACACATGTCACCTTTTTGTTGAAAGAAAACAAAGCAAAACAAACGGAGACTAAATGGATTTAAAAATATTTTTAAATTAAGTTAATAATAAAATATATTTTATAAGTTAATATAAAAAATATTTCAAAAGTTAATATATAAATATATATGAATTTAAGTTAAGTATTTATATACTAACATACAAAATATACATCATATTGTCTATTTAGACTAAACATTGGTCTTGGTTCAATAGTTGGTACATGCTTGGTTTCTAAGTAACCCAAATTCAAATTTATTTGCCCCAATTTGCTTTGCTTTGTTTTCTTTCAACAAGAGGGTGATATGAGACATTATTCGATAGATGATTAAATTTATTTTAATTTATTAAAAGTATGACTAAATTGAAATAATATATAAATAATAGAGGCCAAATGTGTGATTAAACTAAAATATTTAACGTCACATCACCTAATTTATTAACTGTTCATAACAGTTAATTCATAGTGACATCTTTATTAAATAAAAAAATAACCATATATAATGTTTTTCGTAATTAGTGAAGAAAATATAACAAAACAAAACATGATCAATCATGTAGTTAACCCAAAAAAAATATTCAAGAATGTCATTTTCACATATTCTTTAATTATTTGCCAACTTCTTTCATTTTAGACAAAATTATTATTGAAATCTGAGTTTTTCATCATATTGGTTCATTTATTGCATATTTTTAACTACATAACTAATAATTTAGGGTTAAATTTATGAAATATTTTTATTTCATCGATTTCAATAACGAACATGTTAAAATTGAAAATTTTGAAATTACTTTGCTTCTGAGTTCTTTAGGTGCTGAAAAAAAATAATATTATTATTGACACTTTTGTCATGCTGAAAAAACTTGATCATAGTCTAAAAGTGAGTTTTAACTCTAAAATAACTTTTGAGTATAATTGAATAATTTATTTTAATATGACAGTTGTTATACCCATTCATACCATGCAGACTGTTATGCTCCCCGTTTCAACATGCAACACAATGGATAAATTGAATCGCAATTTCTTATGGAGAGGAACTATAAATTATGATCATAAGCACCTTGTTAACTGGGACGCTATGTGCAGACCCTAATATGCAGGTGGAATTGGGTTAAGAAAGACCAAAGATATGAACTTAGCCCTGCTAGCCAAAAATGGCTAGGGGATGATAGAGAAGAAAGATAGTCTTTGGTGTAAAATCTTCAGAAAAAAATATCTGAAGGGAGAAAAAATTTTGGAAACAAATTTTCATGGAAACTGTTCTGCTACTTGGAGAGACATCATGAATACCAAGGACTTTATAAGTAAAAGTTGTAAACGTAAATTTGGTCGGGAGAAAATACGTTTTGGAAGGATTGGTGGATAGATGACACCCCATTGAGATATAAAGTCCCAGGAAGAGAGGAAGATGACACCAAAGTAGCTCAGTTTATAAATGACAATCGATTATGGAATCTTCTTGCGTTGAAGAACTTACTCCCCGAAGATCAGTTTAATCAAATTAGAAGTGTACCTCTACCAGGAATGGACACTGAAAATTCTGAACACAAAATTCTCTGGGGTTTTCCTAAAGATGAAATTTTTTCAATAAAATCAACATATAAAGCAATAGTGAGCGCAAGTCTTTCGAGCCAACATATGAAGGATCTGGGTTGGATTTGGAAAGTTAATACTACTGATAGAATAAGAGTATTTATCTGGCTCAAGATTCTAAAAAGACTAAACACGAACGAAATACAAGTCAAAAAGAAGATTACTCATGAAAGCCAGTGTAAACATTGCTAGGGAGTTATCGAATCGATTGAACACATACTGAGAGAGTGCAAAGTAGCGAAAGAGGTGTGGGAGAAGACCGAAGTGAGGAGTCAAGATGTGAGCTTCGAATCTAAGGTTTTCGAAGAATGGATGTGATGGAATTGTCGATCGGAAAAGTGACAAAAGATGGAATAGGTTGGGGAACTCAGTTTTCTACAATCATATGGAGCTTATGGAAAACCAGAAACGAAACAATATTTAAAAACAATAATCCCAACACAACTCAGTTGATAAACAACAGCAACAATCTAACAAAAGAAATCTCCCAAGCAAAGAACAACATAAAACATAGTGGATTACCTGTGAACCCAAATGGGTAAAATGGAGGAAACCACCAAGTGAACACTGGATCTTGAACTCAGACCGGGCTTACAGAGCAAGCACGGGTATGGCTACCGCAGGTGGTCTGATAAGAGATGAAAATGGAAAATGGGTGCACAGATTTATGGTAAATCTCGGCAAAATAAAGATAGCCATGGCTGAAATTTGGGGTATAAGAGAAGGATTGAACCTTGCGAAAACCCTGGGAGCGACAAACTTAGTAGTCGAAGTAGATGCTCGATGGGCTGTCGAAGCGATACAGGGAGGTGGATCGACTAACATGCAAAATGAAATTCTTATCAGTGACTGTCAAAAAATGATAAAAGAATGATGGGTTAAGGAAGTTCGACATACCTAGAGGGAAGGAAATCGTAGTGCCGATCGGATGGCACACCTAGCTTCCATACGAACCGAAGGGACGCTCTGAGTTGAGGAGCCACCAAATGAACTGCTTAATCTTTTGCTAGCTGATATCCATGGGATAGAGCTATTAAGATGATAGACAAAATGTTGTCGTTTTGTCCTATGTACCAAAAAATAATAATTTATTTTAATCACTAAAAATTTAGCATAAAGTTATACCATATATCGGGATAAAAGTATTATATATGTTTAAAGATTATTAACCCTTTGGTACATAATGATCATACCTTACCTACGTAGTGGTTAAATTTAATACCTTAAGGGATAACGATAAATCTCTTAGTCACTACAGTTAGGGATGGGCATGGGTCGGGTTTTTAGTCCATCCGACCCGAGAACAAGAGAACCTCCACCTGAGACCCGACCTGATCCGACCAAAATAAGGTTTCACCTTACCCGACCAGACCCGAAAGAATAAAAAAAATTATTTTTATTCAATAAAAATAGTGACTTAATTGAAAAAAAATATATAGAGGGGTATTATTGTAATTATCCCTAAATATATAGGGTAAAATTATATATTTTTTCGGGTCGGGTCGGATCGGATTTTTTCACCCTAAACCCGAACCCGACCCGAACACAACATAAAAAAATCCGACCCAATCGGGTCGGGTCGGGTTTAAATGCCCATCCCTAACTACAGTTGGTTGATTTGTGCTTCATGTAATTTTTTTTTTGGTAATACAGAAAAAACAAAATTAGTTTGACGGGTTCTTCTCCTCAGCAACTAACGCTGCAATCTCCAGAGGTACATCGTGATGAAGTTGCACCCCAATCGGCTGACCCCGCGTCATGGAAGCAAGCCTATCAGCTACTCTATTCATCTCTCGACTTATATGATTAACCTTTGAAACCCAACTCCTGTTTAACAGCTCCCGAATCAGTACAACAATGGTGTTGCCGGCATCGCCTTTCGTCGTTTGATTAATAAGTTGAACCGTCATTGCACAGTTTGCACTATCCGATTCCATAATAATTTGTCGTGTCCCAAACTCCCAAGCATGAGCTAGAACAGTATGGATTTCCCACAATTCTGCATTTAAAACAGAACAAACGCCAAGGCTTCGAGAGAAACCAAACAACCATGCACCATTAGTCACGCAAAACTCCTGCTGCTGCTGCTGCCATATTCCCTGAGCCACCCACGAAACCATCCGTATTTTTCTTAATCTAGTTGTAGTCCGGCTTTATCCATCACGCTGTAACACGCAAAACAGTTGTCCGTGGACTGTCCATAGACGCAGCAAGAACTTCATTTTTCATGCGCTCGCTTTGAACGAGAAGCAGTTGTCCGGCTTTATGTAATTTTATTTAACATTGTTTAATGTACTACTACTACTATAATAATAATAATGTGTTAAATATAATTTCATTTATTATATCTTTTATATTTATAAATATAAAGATCATTTTAAATATTGTTTTTGAAAAAATTAATATTCACTTATTTTGTGGTTATGTTATCTCTTGTTATTTCTCCATATTTGTTTTGTATAATTTTACTAGAAGAATAAGTTTTTTTTTTTTGTTGCCTTCCTGATTTTAAAGCTTCGCCTTAACTATTCTGAACTGACACACGTTGTACATTTGGTTTTGGTGGGTGAGTATCCCGACAGAGGTTTTCTGTATATACAAGAATTTAAACTTGAGACATTATTTAAATGATATTAAACTATTTACGATTTGAACCAACTCCTGTCGATGACAAGACTCTAAGTTTTAAATATTTGGAATGTGTTTTTTTATGAATAATATTATTATTGACAATTGTTGTCATGCTGAAAAAACTTATCATCGTTTAAAAGTGAGATTTCAACTCAAAAAAAAACTTGAGTATAATTAAATAATTTATCTTAATCACTAAAAATTTAGCATAAAGTTATATCATATATTGGGATAAAAATATTATATATGTTTAAAGATTCTTAACTCTTTAGTACGGAATAATAATAATAATAATAATAATAATAATAATAATAACGTGTTAAATATAAATTTTATTTTATTATATTTTTCTATTTATAAATATAAATATCATTTTAAATATTACTTTTGAAAAAATTAATATTCACTTATTTTGTAGTTATGTTATCTCTTGTTCTTTCTCCATATTTGTCTTCTTTAATTTTACAAGAAGAGTTAAGTTTTTTTTTTGACTTTCTTGTTTTAAAGTTTTTTCTTTGCTATTTTGAATTGATTCATGTCGTACACTTAGCTATAGTGGTGAGTCTCCCAGCAGAAATTTTCTGCATATACAAATATTTGAACTTGATACTTTACTTAAGCGATATTAAGTTGTTTATTACTTGAATAAACTCTTGTTGATAACATGACTCTAAGTTTTAAATATTTTGGAATGTGCTTTTTCATGAATAATATATAATTTAATTAAATTTAGATTTTTTTTCCTTTTTGGTATTATTTGCAATGCAGAGGGTCCCATGAAATGATGCACACCTAACAGCAAGTAATATTTCTGCCTTAGCCAACTGGGCGTATGCTTTAGAAATAAGCTAATCTTTTGTAGGCAAATGTCAATTTCAACTGCATAACTTCAACCTTTAACCCTTGAGAAATTTGTATAAGCAAATGAAAAAAAAAATCAACAAAAACTTCTACACAAAATACAATATTTAAAGATTTCACATAGATGTTACAAAATACAAAAACACTATAGTCAAATTCCAATTAATTAAAAAAAACACTTTTAATCTAACTTTTGTGTTTTTTTCAGAAACATTACAGGCACCCATTGACATTTAATCGGCCATTAGGAACTTCAAACATCAACATGTTGCTGCAGTAACTATCTCTTTCGATATCTTCGGCAGCACTACCGGCACCGTTGTTGTTCACATATGTGTTCGACGACGAATTCAACGGCGTCGAGCACGAAGACGGTGTTGATAAAATCGATCCGAAGGGATTCAGACTCAGAATGTTTTCGTTTAAACATGTATGGTTTTGATCAGCTGAAGAGCTAATGATCGACTGATTCGACTCGTGGCGGTAGGCGTAGTTTTGCATGGGGAAGAAACTCTTTGAATAGTTATTAACATTACCATCTAATTGCCACAGATTTGGAAGGGTATTTGCGGAATAATTTGCAGAAAAATAGTTCGAATTAGCTTGCAGAATATGGCTCATGACAGTACTTGAAGATGATGACGTAGGGCAGATTTGAACAGGATTCTGGAACTGGTTTCCCTGGTAAGATTCGACCTGCTGGTTTTGTACTTGGATACATTCAGGGTTACTATCTTCCATGTTCTTGTTTTGGGCCGACATGAAAGCAGTGGCTATGCTGAGGAGATTAGGGTTGAACATTGGTCCGATGCTGCCGGTAAAACCGGTCGGATTCGGGGCAGAATTGTACAGAGATGAGCTGAGAAGCGAAGAGAGTTCGAGAAGATCGAGTCGAGGAGTGTGGGTTACGGGATCGATCCCCATTCTCAATAGCTTCTTCTTGATGTTAGTGTTCCAGTAGTTCTTGACCTCGTTATCTGTTCTTCCAGGCAATCGAGCAGCAATGGCGGACCACCTATGTTAAAAAAAAAAGGAGTAAATCAGACATGGTACTATAAAACAAACATTTTTGTTACATTGACTTTGCTGATATCTATTATAATCAGTCCATAAGTAGTAGTTCAACTTAAATCATTCTTAATATATAAAATACAAAAAGGAAAAAAGAAAAAAAACATCAAACTGTTTACTATTCGATTTAAACATATTTTGACATTTTCTAGGTAATAAACACTTACTTGTTTCCTAAAACACTGTGTAACTGTATTATAACTTCATCTTCTTCGGGTGAGAATTTCCCCCTCTTGATATCAGGCCGTAAGTAATTAGTCCATCGAAGCCTGCAACTCTTCCCGCACCTCTTCAACCCTAGTAAAAAAATAACATAATCTTAACCGAACTATCGTAACGAAAAAGACAACGAACTCGAAACATTCGACTCGAATCTCGATGATTTAAGTATGTTTGGGATATACCTGCATTTTTGGGGAGGGTACGCCACCTGCCATGGCCATGTTTCAGAATATAATCGATCAATATTTGATCTTCTTCAGCTGTCCATGGACCTTTCTTCAACCCATTTTTGTCGGAGCAGGTAGATTTCCCCATTTCCGAATATATCTTTTAAGACAACCTTAAAACTTGCCCTTTTTGTTCGGGAAAAAACTTGTAAGAAGTGTAAAAACCTTGGGAACCGAAGTCATATAACGCATGGAAGAAGGAGATATAAATAGAGGAGAAGACAGGGTTTGCGGGGGGCGAATTGGGGGCAAGTCAAATAGGATTTGGTACCGCCCAATTGAAACGTGTCTTCTTATGGGGGAAAATTACACATTGCACGTAAATACATATTCAAACACTACACATGTTTATTTATCGCCCTTATTAGCTTTGTCCTATGTAAGAACAAACCTAATTTAAACGTTTGTTCGAAATTTACGTGGAGTGTGTTTAAAATATATAAATTTTATTTTAATTATATTGCACGAATCAAATGGCTTAGCTTGTAAAAAAATTATTGTGCACTAGTAATGCCAGAGGTGTGAGCATTCAATGTCAAATGGTAAAGAGTTATCTATGAATATATACTATCTTGTACTTACCACATATTAATAAAAAAATATTTTTAAGATAATTTTATTAAATTTTAGGAGTTATATATATTTCATTTTTAAAAATACAAGTTCATACAATAGATACTCATATATAAATTCTATTAATATATTTTAAGTACATTTTACATTAGATCTACGCTAATATTTATCATTTAAATCGATTGAAGGGCCTATTTGATAAGATATTAAAACCTTCTAAATTAATTTGAAAACATTTTAAAGTATAATTATCAATTTACAATCTAAACCTCATGATTTAAGAATGTCTAGTTGAAGTAACCCTTAGAAAATATTTCGCGTGCAAAACTTTTTTTTAAGAATCATTTAATAAATGATTATAGGATCGAGGAATGATAAAGTCTTTGAATATAGTTTTAATAGTTTTGTGTTTAAATCTCAAATAATATTTTTAATTATTTTATTTAAATATTATATGAAAGTATAAAAAAAGAAAAAAACACTCGTAAATAATATTAAGTCATCGATTTTAATAGTTTCCGGTTAATGGTTATTTGGTTCTTTTCAAAAAAAAATTAATGAATGGCATCGATTTTACAAGCAATACGCTATATAATGTTTTAAAACTTAAAATTAAGTCATATGCTATATTTTTACAAAATTAAATCCCTATATTAGTTTATATTTTAAAAAATCACCCCCTCTTTTGATTTATATCCAATTTTAATTGTAAATTACATCTATGTTTACGCATTTTGATACAAAATTGTAAGATTGTAACAAAGTAGGAATTGGTCGGAAATATGGATGTTTTAAGACACAAAAATAAAATAAAATAAAATCAAGAATTAGTTAAAATGATTAAGAAATTGTAAACAGTACAATTTTGTCTCTTCTAAATTTGGTCAAGAGTGCTTGTGTCTGTCTTCAATACTAAAACAGGTCGACAGGTGTTAAGCTAGTAAATGATAAGTAAAATTTTCGTAATTATTTTATTATTAATTTACTTTTAGTCAAGTATTATAGCTGTATCCAACATTTCCTGCCACGTGCTGTATGCAGGGGGGGAGGATGAAAAGAGACTCTCGTCACTCGCTGCATGGCTCAGTTGAGCGGTTCATTCGGCTTCAGCTCATCCTAGTTTGTCTTATTATTGATTATGAATGCTTGTGGAAGTGTTTTTAGTTTAAAAAAAATTATTTGAAACGTAAAAATAGTCACAAATATTTTATTTTTAATTCAAATGTTACATTTAAAAATTGATTATTGACTCAAACAAAAAAAAAAACCGTGAATTTGATGATTTTACGCTAACAAAAACTCGTTGAAAGAAATATTTTCAAACGAAGAGCGTCAATAAAATGAAAAGATCATATATATAAATAATTTCAGTTATTATTTAATGAACATAAAAAAAAAGATAAGATAGGATGTAATAGCATCACTATTAAGTACTATTCAGACAAGAAAATTATATATTAGAATCTTAATTAAATATTATTAACATAAATTTAGAATAATCTCTAATTAAATCAGATTTTCGGATACTTTTTAGGTTTATCTTAGTTCTAATCAAATAAACTAACAATAATCAGTCAATAGGTTAACGTTTAACTCAAATATAACGTCAAATTTTCAATAAAAATGATGAATTTGTAACATATGAATAGTTACGTGACCATTTTATAACTTTTAATAGTAGGATGACTCAACAAAGCAGTGTCCTATAGTTAGAGGATCATTTTTGTACTTTACCCTTATTATTAACGTTCAGCTCAAACGGTGATCTTTTTTAACGGAGAACACCAAGTTTCTAAAATATGAACAATCGGATGACTATTTTGTAATTTTAAATAGTTGGGGTACTCAACAAAGTAGTCCCCGATAGTTTGGGTACTATTTTTGTACTTCACCCTTAAAACAAATAATAGCAATTAGAAGGGTGTTTTGAAATTTTATTTAACGTAATTTTTGTTTACCTAATGGTATCTCCTAGGCTTGATATGTAGATATGGAGTGAATGCCGTATATTCTTCTGTTCGGAGTTGCTAAACAGCTGTGAACTCATCAAGTATTTTTATACGTAGAGATTTATGTAGATACAGAGGAAATCGATAACATTGGCTGGTGGTGCATGTACCCTAACTTTTCCTTCATCAATAGTCATACTAAACAATTTCAAAGAAAATATAAGGGGAAAAAAACATTAATATTAGGTCTCTGAATCAGAGTGCATGTTGCATTTTGATTTTTATACTTTCAAAACAGGCAAAAACATATTATTCTAGACCATTAAAATTTCTTAATGATATTTATTTATAATTGTTATCTAAATGACCATTTTACTAGCTTTTTTTATTATTATTTTAGAGATTGTTAAGTACATTTATGAGCCGAATTTGAGAAGGATTCCAATGGCATCAAAATTCAAATATATTGAAGTGGAAAGTGACTTTGATATCTCATGTAGACTAAAAACAATGGCGATGTAGTTGTAATTTGCTATCATGATGTGAAACGAGAATAAATGAGTTAGGTACATTTGGAAAATAATATATTAGTTAACCCTTATTCCCATATGTAATGGGATAAAGGGAGGTAGGATAGTAGGCTGCCCCAACGCCAGGTTGAGAGCAACTTCCGTAGGAGACCTCTGAATTATGAAATAACCTCCGTGGGACTCGATCCCACAATCCCAAGGTTAAGAGCCTTGTGCTCTACCAACTGAGCTGGATGGTCATTTCATTTTGGTTGCCCTCCGGTTATTTCATTAATTTTTCTTTTTTCTTTTTGGTTGCCCTCCGATTCAAAGGCTTCGTTATAACTAATTTGGACCGACTAGAGTCGCGCACTTAATTTTGATGGGTGAGTCTTCCAACATAGTTTTTTGCATATACAAAGACTCGAATCTCTTTATAGATAATTTCACGAAGAAAAAAAATTATTAAATAAAGTTTCTTTTTGATGGGACTGATGAGTTTTTGACTAAAACTTGGACTATGCATTCATTTCACGTCCAAAGTGATGAAATCTCAACCGATTTACAATTTTGAATGGCAATAATGAGATTGAATTCAAGGGAAAAGAAAAACCGCTTGAATTGACCCATTGACAACCGGAGCTGATTCATTTCTTTGGTTTGTGGTACATTCTCCCTTTGCCTGCTTCTACTCCTTGTAACAATTTGGAACAAAGTGCATGAACTCCCACCAAACAAAAGCTATTTGCTGATTAATACATTAAAGAAGTTCATTTCATAAACGTGGTGTAGAGGGGGAAGGTGAACAGTATAAATGCGAAAAGTCGCTGTTTGATTCATGCTATGATGCACACAGAAAGCACCTATATTATGTGGATTCAAAATTGTTCTTATTCATGCATCGTTTAGCCCCCCCCCCCCCAACGTGTCATTTTTAGCATTAGTAATTATGAGCTGTGTTGAATTTTCCACTGTTTAATTCTGGGAATTCAACCCTCACAATTTTTCATGTGCCCAAATGCCGCCATCATACGGCTCTTTGCCTTTGCAGCCTCTCGTTCAAACAGTGAATGTGATCCAATTTCAAACCTCTCATTCTCTCCATTAATGCCTTCTAATGTTTTGTACACGTTTACAACTATGAAACTACGTTATTCGGTGCCATAATAACAAGGGTAATAATTTATGTATTTTTTTCTCTTGATGCTAATAATAATTGAATATTGATAATGAAAATTTGAAAAATTTAACTTGCATTTTCAAGCTTTCAAACAATGGCTTTCCAAGTCAAAAATGAAGTGATGGAAGTGAAACTAAGAAAAGGATGTGCAAAGGCAAAACATTGGTTAATTTTGCCTCTTCATGAAATTAGAGGGTTTAAGAGCTGACAAATCTCAACTAATTAATTGGATTTATTTGTGAAGAAAGCTGAAGGTAGGTCGTCTCTTTCAGTTATCAACTCATCATTGAGAAATGCAAAGGGAAAAAAAGAGCCATAGGGAAAGTTTTATGTTCCATTATTGGTTCCTACTTTGGTCAACCCTTTACATCAAATCAAACACGTAGTGATAGGAAATCATTCATAAAATTTAGGGATAAATCAACATTAAGTCTCTACATTTGACATTTTTTCTTAATTTAATCCTTAAACCTTTTCCTCACTCATATTGATTTCAAATTTTGATAGCCTTGATGACTCGGTTCGTAAACTTGATTTATTTACTCTTTATGACGATACGATATCCTAAGATCATTTCACATCATCAATTGAGAAATTTTAAATATATATGTCTCCTTTAGGTGATTGACACATTTTCAAAATGTCATGTCATCAAAAGGATTAAAAATCTAAGTTCGTAGACCAAAATCAAAAAATTGACAAGTTTTAGGACTAATATAGACAAAAATGATATCTAAACTACGATTTTTTTTTCATTTTATCCTTTTTGGTCCCAACATCCAATAGAAAAATGCCACATACCATGTTCGTACTTGTTTACATTAAATAGAAAAGATATAGATTGGTGGAATGGAAAACTCAAATAATTTAGGGGTGAATATTACAATTAATCCTTTGGTATTTTTTTCTGTTATTTTTAATTTTTTATTAAAAGAAAAAGGTCGCGGCGGCTTGAGCAAGTATTTGGCTAATGTGTCGGCTCTTCTTGGCTGTGGTAAATACGTAATCGTCTTCACACAACATTTAGTAATAATTAAATAAACAAATAAATAAAGTTGAACATATAGTCAACAAAATAGAAATTAGGCAAAATTCGTCATTGGGTCTATGTGGGCTAAATTAAATGTAAATCGTAGCATATAAATGCAATTTATTTAATCAAATAATATTTTTTAAAACATATAATCCAACCGACTTTAAAATATAAAAACAAAAGGTCTCCACAAATATAAAACGACAATCTTTTGGTCAAACATTATTTAATCACCATGAGTAAAGTTTGCAGTAGTTATTGTTTTTCACTATTTTTTTATTTTATAATTTTTTCAGCCATTAAAATGGAAGTTTCAACATTTTTTTAATAAAGAAGAAAACACTGCCCTTCTTTTGCCTAATTTTTCTTTGATAATTCTAAGTTTTGGGTAGAAATGTTAATTATAAGACTGGTAGTGTTTTTAATGATCTCATATTTTTTTATGTTGACCTTCCAGTTTTTAAGGCTTCGTTTTGATTAATCCGGACCTACATGGGTTGCACACCTGATTTTGGCGTGTGAGTCTCTCGGTGGAGATTTTTTACATACACAAAAGATTGAACTCGAAACTTGCTTAAACGATATCAAGCTGCTTTTCGCTTGAACCAACTCATACGTTATATAATTGTTTTTCAAAAATAGTGGCTTTGGAACAAAATAATATAGTTAACTGACGGTATATACATGTATGCACTACCTCATTTGCTTGCTAAACCTTCTCACTCCATTACTAAAATATTGCCTACATTTGGCTTTAAGCAATTTCTAGAACATTGAAACTATACTCGAAACCAAACAATTATTAATAATTAATTTTTAATTAAAGTATTACACCCTCCTTTTTTTACAAAATTACTTTTTATTAAAACATTTTTCATTAGGCATATAACGCAATAATGACCACAGAATGTTTTGATCATGAACAAAGCGAGTATTGAACATCCCAAAGGGTTAAATATGAAATTCAAAAATATAAGGATCTATTATATATTTAACTTTAAAATTTAAGAGAGAATTTTTTTAATTTATGTACTATTTAAATTTAGAAAGACTTAAATTATTATTAGACAAAAATGAAACAAAAGGGGCACGTCCGCACCTAGTTTTGATATACTAAGAAAATCTACAATCACATCTATTTAAATTTTCAAATGTCTTTAACCCTAATTCATAATTTCTAAACTTTTAACTTTTTTTAATATGAGATAAATACAAAGAAATATATGTTCAAAGATAACTCTAAATCATTTGACATTAAACGCTCACACCCCTAACATTCCTGGTACTCAAATTCGAGACTTTAAAGTATAAATACAATTTCTCTACCACCAAAATAGTTTGGTCTGTGCTATGGACCCTTAACTTTAAATATAACATGTAATAATGTTGACGAAAACGGGTAAAGAAAACGAAAGAACACGAGAATTTTACGAGGTTCGGCAATGTGCTTACGTCCTCGGTGCCTAGGCGGCGCTAGAAGTTTTATTCAATGATGTTTTAGGTCTAGGTTACATCTCTATTTATAATAGAAAACCCTGGTACATAATTACAAAATCAACCCTGTACCGTACCGCGGGGGCTGCGCCCCCACACCCCCAACCCACATAATTCGTAACCCCACAACGAGACTTTTTATGAGCCATACATAACAAATCTCCACCTTGGCGAATATCCTGCCCCTTGGAAACTTCAATGTGGGTTGGGTTACCTTGCTTCTTTAACAACTCGAAACATTCAACAAGTCCAAGCAATGCTTAAACTTGTCTGTCGTAACTGGCTTGGTGAACATATCAGCGGCATTCTCATCAGTATGTACCTTCTGAAACAAAACCTCTCCAGATGCAACCAACTCTCTGATCTTGTGGAACCTTACATCAATATGTTTAGTTCTAACACGATACACCTGATTCTTAGCCAAGTGAATAGCACTTTGATTATCACAAAGCAACTGAACTCCACCTTGTTGAACACCCAACTCCTTCACTAAACCAGTAAGCCATAAAGCTTCTTTTGCAGCTTCAGCCGCTGCCATGTATTCAGCTTCAGTTGTAGATAGTGCCACGACAGATTGAACAGTAGACTTCCAGCAAATAGGCCCTCCACCAAGAGTAAACATACCCTGTCGTAGATCTTCTATTATCCAAGTCACCTGCATAATCTGAATCCACATATCCTACAACCAAAGGATTATCCCGCTGACTCCCAAAAACAATTCCATGTCCCACAGTACCCTTTAAGTACCGAAAGATCCACTTGACTGCATCCCAATGTTGCTTACCAGGTTTAGACATGTACTTACAAACTTGACTAACAGCATGAGCTAAATCAGGACGAGTACATACCATCGCATACATCAAGCAGCCAACAGCATTAGAATACGGAACCTTTGCCATATTTTCAGCTTCCTTATCTGTCTTAGGGCACTGTTCTGATGAGAGCTTAAAGTGATTCGCCAATGGAGTGCTAACTGGTTTCGCGCTGCTCATCGCAAACCTTTCTAGCATTTTCTCAACATAACCCCGTTGAGATAGCCGCAGTTTCCTTGAGTCTCTGTCCCTGCAAATTTCCATTCCAAGAATTTTCTTTGCAGCACCTAAATCTTTCATATCAAATTCCTGACTCAATAAAGTTTTCAAACCGATAACATCATCCATGTTCTTCGCAGCAATCAACATATCATCAACATACAGTAATAGAAAAATAAAAGAACCATCATCAAGGCTCTTAACATAGACACAACAATCATACTCACATCGGTTGTAGCCAATCTTGATCATATAGGAGTCAAACTGTTTATACCACTGTCTCGGAGACTGTTTTAACCCGTACAAAGATTTCTTCAATCTGCAAACTAAATGCTCGTTTCCAGGTTGAGTGAAACCTTCAGGTTGCCGCATGTAGATCTGCTCCTCTAAATCACCATGAAAAAAGCAGTTTTAACATCCATCTGCTCTAAATGCAATCCCAACTAGCCACCAATGCAAGTACTGCTCGGATTGAAGTGTGCCTGACCACAGGAGAAAAGATTTCATCATAATCAACTTCTTTCTGCTGTGAAAAACCCTTCGCTACCAAACGAGCCTTGAACTTCTCCCCCTCTTTTTCTGTTACTGCTGGTTTCTTCTTATACACCCATTTGCAACCAATCGACTTCTTACCCTCAGGAAGGGGAACTAACTCCCATGTGCGATTGTGATTCAAAGACTCCATCTCCTCAACCATGGCTGCCATCCACTTGTCGTTTCCTGACTAGTAACGGCATCATGAAAAGTAACTGGATCATCACTGCTAACAGTAAGTGCAAAAGATACCAAGTCTTCAAAACCCAATCTGTTCGGAGGCTTTATATCGTCCGTCTCACCCTGTCTCTGGCGAGACTATAATCCTGCAATCATCCGTAGTGGAACCACCAGAAGTCGGTTGAGAAGTTTCTGGTTTCTCAACTGGAAACTGCTCGAAATCTACCACTGTCGTGTCTTGCTTCTGCTGCAACATAGACTGTTCATCAAAACGACATCTCTACTAATCACAACTTTCTTCGCAACTGGATCCCAGAACTTGAATCCTTTGACACCTTTCTTGTAACCCAGAAAAATGCACTCCTTCGATTTGCATCAAGTTTGGATCTCTCATCAGCAGGTACATGCACATAAGCAGGACAACCAAAAATCCGTAAGTTATCAAAACTAACATCATGACCAGTCCATACCTCTTCTGCAACTTTCCCAGCCAGCGATGCCCTTGGCGATCTGTTGATAAGGTAACACGCCATGTTAACAGCCTCAGCCCAGAAGTGTTTGGGAAGCCCCGCATTCAACCGCAAACATCTGGCTCTTTCATTCAACGACCTGTTCATTCGTTCCGCAACACCATTCTGTTGTGGTGTCTTGCGCACTGTAAAATGCCTTTGAATCCCATGCTCTTTACAGAATTGTAGGAACCGTGAATCTGTGTACTCCGTACCATTATCAGACCGCAAACACTTGATTTTTCGTCCTGTTTGGTTTTCTACCTCAGTTTTCCACAGCTTGAACTTCTCAAAAACTTCAGATTTCTGTTTCAAAAAATACACCCAAACTTTCCGTGAAAAATCATCAATAAAAGTAACATAGTACCTAGATCCACCCAAAGACGATGTCGTGGAAGGCCCCCATACATCAGAATGCACATAATCAAGAATCCCTTGAGTTGTGTGCTTCGCAGTCTTGAAACGAACTTTAGTCTGTTTACCAAGAACACAATACTTGCAAAAATCGAGCTTACAGCTTTTGACACCATGCAACAAGTTTCTCTTGTGTAATTCTGCCATACCACGTTCACTAAGATGAGCAAGGCGCATATGCCACAATTTTGTCGTATCATCACAGGACTCAACAGAGTGAACTCCACCTGCAACGGTACTCCCTAACAATCTGTAGATATTCCCTGCAGTCATCTTGCCTTTCATCACAGTCAATGCTCCTTTAACAATCCGAATGGTTTCCCTATCCTCGTCAGCCTTAGGGATAAAACCATTCTTATGCAAAGTGCCCAAGGAAATCAAATTCTTCTTCAAGTCTGGGATATGTCGAACACCACTCAACGTCCGAACGGAGCCATCGTGCATCTTAATTCTGACATCACCAATACCAACAATATTGCAACATCGATCATCACCCAAATAAACCGAACCAGAATTAACCGGCCTGTATGTCGAAAACCATTCCCTATTTGGCGTGATGTGATAAGAACATCCAGAATCAAGAATCCAAGCATCCGTCAATTGTGTCGTTGAAATAGAAAGCATATCACCCTCACTGCAATCAGAAGTATCATCCTCGACCACGTTCACAGACTTGGATGAGCCATCACGTTTCTCATCGGTCTGCTTTTTCAACTTCGGACAGTCTCGCTTCATATGTCCCGCCTCCTTGCACTTGTAACAGTGAATCGTCTTCTTATCCCTGGATTTGGATCTGGAATTCCGCTTCCCGGACCCTGCCTTCTCTGGCTTCCGTCCACGATCTCGATTACCCTTGACATATAAGCTATCGGCTTGAGAGCTTTCCCCTGCATTCTGCTTCCGCTGGTTGTGAGCCAACAAGGCTGCAGTAATCTCCTCAACGTTGATAGTCTCTTTCCCATATGTAAGAGTAGTCACCATGTGTTCGTAAGAGGAAGGCAACGAACACAACAGAATCATCGCTCTGTCTTCATCCTCAATTTTCACATCAAGCCGAGCCAGATCAGAAACGATTTGATTGAAGACATTCACGTGTTGCGCCAAATCGTGATCGTCCTGCATCTTCAGCCCATACAGCCGCTGCTTCAGATACAGTTTTGTCGTTAAGGATTTGGACATAAACTGACTTTCCAACTTCCTCCAAATTTCGTCTGGAGACGATAGATGCATGACGTGATACATGACCTCGTCCGCCAAGCATAATCGTATGGTTCCTGCCGCTCGCTGCTGCAATTCTTCCCAATCTTCCTCATCCATCGACGCCGGCTTTGTAGGTCGCAAAGCCTTCAAGATCCCTTGCTGCGCCAATAGATCCTTCACCCTCGTTTGCCATAATCCGAAGTTACCCTGACCATCGAATTTCGCGATTTCGAATTTTGCTCCTGAGCTCTGATACCAATTGTTGACGAAAACGGGTAAAGAAAACGAAAGAACACGAGAATTTTACGAGGTTCGGCAATGTGCTTACGTCCTCGGTGCCTAGGCGGCGCTAGAAGTTTTATTCATGATGTTTTAGGTCTAGGTTACATCTCTATTTATAATAGAAAACCCTGGTACATAATTACAAAATCAACCCTGTACCGTACCGCGGGGCTGCGCCCCCACACCCCCAACCCACATAATTCGTAACCCCACAACGAGACTTTTTATGAGCCATACATAACAAATAACATTAGAACCTCACTTATAAAATATATTTTTCCCACCGTAATTACGTAAAATAATTTTCTAATACGTGAATGCCAATATATTTTTAAATTTATTATTTGTTTTAGTAATGGTAGCCTACCTAAACTTCAATCCTCGATAAAAATATCCATTCATATCCTTCAACTAAAGTAATATATATATATATATATATATATATATATATATATATATATATATATATTGAAAGGAGGTAATGTATTGCACAAAATATGCAATACATAGACAAGATCATGGACCTCATTAAAAAAACCTCCTTACACCTAGTTGGAGGAAAAAAAGTGCACCATGATCTTGTGAAATAAAGTCGAATAGCAAAGCAAAGTGTTGGGATTTAAGAAGCTCAAATTGACAACAACAAAAAAGCAAAGAGGGGTGAATTGGCTTTTTGATATTAGGGAGTAAGGAGAAAAAAATAATAGGAAAATTTGCACAATGATTTATAGTGGTTCGACTTCTCAAACAAGTCTACATCCACTACCTTAGCTCCCCACTAAGGATTTTCCAAAAAATTCACTAATTTGTTATTTCTTTTTACATGATCAATAGATAACCTTTACAACTCCCTAGTTTTTCACAGGCTAAGCTAGAACCAAACCCCTTCTACAAAAAGAATAAAATGTAAACAAGAAAATTTCTCTAAGGTAGGGTGTTTACAAAGATTTAAGTTCACAGGAAAACAAATAAAAGATTTGCAATAAGCTCAAAATACAAATATTTAAAGAGAAAGGAAAATAGAAATGAAAGCTCTTCTCTTGTGTTGATTGCTTTGATAGGTGTTCTAACTCTTCTTCAAGTATCATCAACTTGTTTTTAAATGTTGGAATGAGGTTTTGGTCGTTTCTAGCCGTTGGGGATTATTTTTCTGCAAAATAAAAATGCCTATGACAGGGAGTATCGGTACTTTCTTTATAATATTTAAATAAACTAGCTATTACTAGCTGTTGGGCCTGACCAGTATCGATACTATGATCATGGTATCGATACTACTTTGTAAAGTAGTATCGATACTCCTTTGAGCATCAATACCTATTTTATATTCTGGAATTTGAGCTATTTGAAAAACTTGTAGTATTGATACTACCTAGAGAGTATCGATACTTCTCTTACCTTTGGTATTGGTACCACATGAACAATATATATGTATTGTTTATGTAGTACTGATACTATAAAAACAGTATCGGTACTACGTACCCAGAAAAGCATTTTTGTGCTCAAATTCAATTTTAATGGAGCTTGAATTATTTTTGAAAAGTTTGAATTATTTTTGAAAACTTTGAACAAATTCAATTCAAGTCCAAAAACATTTTTGCCTTAATTTTTTATATCAAAATATTATAAAACATGGTTCAACAATCTCCTCCTTTTTGATATAACAAAACATTTGAAAACTAATTGTTTTGGCAACAACTCCCCCTTAACAAAACCTTTAATGAAAAAAAGAAATATTTTGGAAAATATTAAAGCTCCCCATTTTTCATCGATAAAATTGAATTTTTCAAACTCATACTTCTCCCCTTTTTTGTTATATCAAAAAATAATTCAAACTTTTAAGGTACAAAACAACAATAGAGAGTAAGTAGTAATTTTAACATAAAATCAATTGAAAAATCAATGTTCCCCCTCAATAAAAGCACTCAAAACAAAATTTGACTTTAAAAGCATGACACTTAAAAAAATTGAATGTCAACAAAGATAAACAAACATGTTAGTAGCACAAGAAATTCAATATATCCAAGTCTAAAATACTTTATGCAATACCAAATGTTGTATTTAAGTGCATGTGCATAAAGCTATCAAAAAATGTTACGCATTTGAAAAATTGATATCAATTGTTAGAGAGATATCATCTGCAATAAATCACATGCATAAACATTTAAATTTAGGTCAAATATTAAAATTTGTAAACACAAAATATTAAAACCCAATTTTGACCAAAATTCATTATGATGAACTAAAAAATTATGAAAAACATTAAAACTTTAAAATGTCCATCATAATACACTTTTCAACATACATGAGATGAAAAACATAAAATTATTTAAAATCAAAGCTCATTGATGCTTAAAACTAAATGAGTAACCAATTAATCAAGACAAAACATTAAGCTTAGAGAGTGCACATTCATTTTCAAGTGTGGCTAGAGCATTTGAGTATCTTCACTTTCATCACCATTTCTCCCACACACCTACAAGAGACATTTATTTGGATTTTGGTATTCAAATTGCTTTGGATCCTTGAACATTAGTTTCAATGCCCCTTGTTCCTTTTGGAACCCACAATTGTTTAATTTTAAAATGTTTTTCTTTCTTCAAAGGACACGTATGTTCCAAATGACCACGAAAATGGCAATGTGAGCATTTTATCATTTTTAACCATAATGAATTGTTTCTAGAAATTAATTCTTTTTCTTTTGTTAAGCTCTCAAACTTAACTTTCAAATCAAAATTTTCTTTTTCTAAATCATTGATTTTGATCTTTGAAAGCTCTAAATCATTTTTCAAAGTTTCATTTTGTTTTTCAAAATTAATTTTTGCTTTCAAAATCAAATCATTTTCAATTTTTTTCTTATATTTGGAATTCATGGTCTCAAATTCCAAATGCAACTAATTATAGACATCTATTAACTCTTTAAATGAATAAGAATTTGAATAAAAAGAGTTACAGGATACCATTGAATCTTCTTCGATGACTATGAGGCAAATGTTAACTACTTCATCTTCATCATTTGAGTCATCTTCATCACTCCAAGATGTCACAAAAGCCTTCTTTTTACTTGATCCCTTCTTTAAGAAGGGACAATCAAGTCCCTATTCTTTGACATTAGAAGTACACTGGGGAACCCTTCTTTTTGTTTGATTCATGTTTCACTTCCTTAGAAGTCATGAATTTGTTGAATCTTTTAAAGAGCTTGGCCATCTCTTCTTCTTAATCATCATATTCATCCACCTCTTCTCTTGAGTCTTGATTGCTCTCATTGGGATTTGAAGACATTGTTTACCTTCTTCTTCTTCTTATTTTTTTCTTTTCTTCATATTCTTCTTCTTCTTTTACCATCTACTCATGAGTGAGAAGAGAAACAATAAGCTCATCAAAAGTGTGAGTCTTTAGGTTCTTAGCTTCGATGATTGTCGTCTTCTTCAATTGCCAAGACTTTAGAAGAGAATAAATCATCTTCCTTATTAGCTTCTCATTAGGGATAACTTCTCCAAATTCCTTGAGACCGTTAATAATTTCGGAAAATTTATTTGTCATAGCTTTGATGTTTTCATTCGGTTTCTCCTTGAAATTCTCATAGCTATTGTTGAGAAGACTGATTTTGGTTTCATTCACTTTATTGGTTCCTTCATGAGTGACTTGGAGTTTGTCCCAAGTCTCCTTGGCATTAGAACAAGAGGAGAATCTTCCATATTCATCCGAGCATAATGCACAAAATAGAATGTGCATAGCTTTTGCATTGATTTGGAACTTCTTCTTCTGTCCATCACTCCAATCATCAATCTCATCGGTTGGAATGGAGTATACTTTAATGATTGAGTTCCAAGCTCCTAGAATATTTACTTGAATGAAGAACATCATCATATTCTTCTAATATACATAATTTGATCCATTGAAATAAGGTGACTTGTTAACCGGTTGAGAGTCTTCAAGGTAATAAGAGCTGAAGGTCGAAGCTATCTTCTAGGTTGCTTATGGAATCGGTAGAGTTTCTTCAATGATCGTCTCAAGGTTTTTAAACATTCTAATGAGACAAGCTCTGATACCAATTATTGATACTTGATAAGCTCAAATTAACAACAACAAAAATACCAAGAGGGGTTGAATTTGCACAATGACTTATAGTGGTTCGACTTCTTAACCAAGTCTACATCCACTACCTTAGCTCATCACTAAGGATTTCCAACAAATTCGCTAATTTATTCTTTCTTTTCATATGATCAAGAGATAACATTTACAACTCCCTAGCTTTTTACATGTTAAGCTAGAACCAAACCCTTTTTACAAAAAGAATAAAATATAAACAAGAAAACCTCTCTGAGGTAGTGTGTTTAAAAATATTTAAGCTCACAAGAAAACAAATAAAAGATATGCATAAGCTCAAAAACACAAATATTTACAAGAGAAGAAAAATATAAATGAAAAGCTCTTCTCTTGTGTTTGATTGTTTGGATAGGTGTTCTAACTCTTCTTCAAGCGTCCCCAACTTGTTTTTATATGTTAGAATGAACTTTTGGTTGTTTCTAGCTGTTGGGGATGATTTGGAGTCGTTGGGATTATTTTTTTTGCAAAATAAAACTACCCAGGACAGGGAGTATCGGTACTCTTTTAATGAGTATCAGAACTTCCTTTATAATATTTAAATAAACTAGTCGTTACTAGCCACTGGGCCTTACCAGTATCGATACTATGATCATGATATTGATACTACTTTGTAAAGTAGTATCGATACGCCTTTGAGTATTGGTACCTATTTTGCATTCTGGAATTTTAGCTATTTGAAAAACAACTGGTAATATCTATACTACCTAGAGAGTATCGATATTTCTCTTACCTTTGGTATCGGTACCATATGAATAGTATCAGTAATGTTCAAGCAGTATTGATACTGTAAGAACAATATCGGTACTCCGTACCCAAAAAATCATTTTTTTGCTCAAATTCAACTTTAATGGACTTTGAATTATTTTTGAAAATTTTGAACAAATTCAATTCAAGTCCAAAAACATTTTGCCTTAATTTTTTATATCAAAATATTATAAAACATGGTTCAGCGCAAAGGAACAACACACTATACAAACCAAACACGACCACAATCCAAGCCATTAAGAGTTGCACCATGATGGCCACAATAAAAAAAAATTCATGCTTCAACTTGGCACAAGGTGACCCCAATAAAACCAAATTTGCAACTTTATGATGCAACAAGAGGACATAAAACTAGAGGAACTAGAGGTAATCCCGTGGTTGTACCCTCATACTCTAAAACAAAGCCAAACCAACACTTCACAAGGCATAACCAAAACTAGATCAGTAGTGTCTCACCTTGGTACTTCATCATGTCTCAACACTATATAATACGAGTCAAAATGATTGTATTTGGTGAACTGATGAAATCAGAAATTGAAAAGCTTAAACTTGGCCATTTGCATTTATACCAAAAGTTTATCCTTGAAACAACTACTTGAAAAATTATGTCTTCATTACATCTATTTCAATTGAAAATAACGCCATTCCTGCATAACCAAATCGTCCAATAAAATCCAAAAAAAACTATATTTCACAATTGATTACGCTTGGTAGATATGTTGATCGATCCAAGATAAAACGAATGCTCTAATAGTGTTTGGACACACAAAGTTTAAATTCCACAATGAGAACCACCTAGCCCAAATCCTCCATACAAAGTTGTAGTGACAAAACAAAAAAAAAGAACTAACTCATCATCCTCTTGACAAAAGACACAAATACAAGAGTCAAGGCTCGTGACTCCCCTCTTCGCTAACTCAACCAATGTTAGGATTATATGCAGTACAGTTCTCCAAATAAAAGCCTGAACTTTTTTAGGCCCTAAGTTCAACCAAACAAAGTCCAATACTTTATCTTTATCAGCCCCCTCTCTCACTATAGTCTCGCAGTGGTTACTAGCTGAGTATGTACCAACGGGATCACAACTCCATTTCAATCTATCACGCTCTCCATGACCAAGCACCGCCATACTATTAGTTAGCATAAAATCATACCAAACACTTAGTTCCCACTGAAAATAGTCTTTTAATTCCAATGTTCCATACCCACACACCATTAACTAAATGGCTAAAGTCTAAGACTTTTCCCGGTTTCCTAACGATGACCCCAAAAATTCTTGAAAAAAAATTTAGTGACCTGAGTTCCGTTCAATGTTCACTCCAGAAGTCAATATTTCTACATCCCCCACGCACATATGCACATTTTTTGTATAAGGGTCATCTTCATTAACCAATTGACCTGTTAAATTCTTTTATAGCCTTGATAGGTTTCTTTGTTGAGAAAGATGAGGAATCAATAAATCAATGTCCATCTCATATTTCTCTCTACAAGTTTCCTCTACAAAGAGTGAGGCTTACAATCGAAGCTCCATAGCCATTTATTTAAAAGTAATCGATTTCAGACATGAAGATCATAGAGCTCGATCCCTCTATAAGCCTTTGGTTTGTATACATTGGTCCAGTCTACCCAATGAATTGTCCTTTCAGGCTTTGCGCCCCACGGGAAGTTAGCCATAATTTTGTTAAGGGTGGAGGCTATAAAAGCATGAATTTGGAAAAGCGAGAGGAAATACACCGATAAATTAACAAAAACTGGTCTAACCAAAGTCATTCTACCACCGAACGAAAGTAACTTACCCTTCCACCTGGCCAATCTTTCCTTAGTCTTCTCAATAATGGGTTTTCATAAGGCAACCGATTCCCTAGCATAACTGAGTGACAGACCCAGATAAGATGTAGGAAAGTTTTCAGAGGCACAATTGATATTGCGGTCCCTAGATTAGACACAATTATTAGGCAAATTGACACAAAAAAGTCAATTTTCTCACATTTAAGCTAAAGTCAGAAGCAATTTTAAAAAAATTTAGAGCCCTCTTTGAGTTCCTAATTGACTTCACATTATCCTCTAGAAATAATAATAGGTCATCTGCAAATTGAATATGCTATAAGAACATTCCACTAGTACATACCAGGATTAAACCAAACAATCCATTTTCAACTACTTTGGCTAACAAACCACTCAATGCCTAACCAACCAGATTAAACAGAAATGGAGACAGAGAGCATCCTTGGCGGAGTCATTCATTAATTTCAAATTTATTTGTAGGGGAGCCGTTAACTAACAAAGAGATTGAGGCTGTCGAGACATACCAATTCATCCAACGTCGCTATTTTTTTACCGAATCTCATCTTTCTCAACATCATATCAAGGAATTTCCAATCAACTGAATCGAATGCTTTTCTAAAATTGGATTTGAAAACTAATATTTTTATTTTTTTTCTTTTCAAATCATCAATCACTTCATTAGCAATAAATGAGCAGTCTGAAATTTGTTTGCCATGAATGAACACAAATTGTGTCTCCCCAACCACTTCATTAGCACAACCCACTAGTCTCCTGGCCAAAACTCGAGCAATGATTTTATAGAGACTCCCAACTAGAGATATTGGTCTAAAGTCGTCAATACATTCAGGGGAGGTCTTCTTCGGAATGAGCGTTATGAATGTGTGGTTGATGGATTTGTCAGGCCACTTCCCTAAATGGAACTCTTTGAATAGCTTCAAGATTTCACATTTTAGAATTCCCCAAAACTTCTTATAAAAGTCCATATTAAAGCCATCAGGACCAGGAGCCTGAGACCCACCAGATGAGAAAATAGCACCCCTCACATTTTCCTCCAAGAAAGGGGATTTGATCAAATTAGTCGTATTATACGACAATTGCTTTAAGCGGATGTCAACGGTTTTGACTGGGATGGTTGTCACCTCAATATAATATTTCTTAAATTGATCTTCAAACACTCTATATATATTCCATGTGTCCTCTATCAACTCATTGCTCGGCCTAATGCACGAGATAGAATTAACTCTGCCTCTTATAGTTACCGATAAGTAGAAGAACCTGTTGTTTTTATCACCTTCCATGAACTATTTTAGTTAAGACTTCTACATCCATTCTCTTTTGTCTCGACTGAGTCTCGCCCACTATTTTCCCCGGAGAGATGATATTTCGACATGAATCCCTTGATCAAACCCTTTATTCAACATCACCCCTTCAAGCTCTTCTATTCTATTTTTCTAACTTTTAGATCGATTCAACATCATTCTCTCTAGCTACCGCAGCCCATGATTTCGTTGCCACTTTAACCTCTTTCAATAAGACATCCAAACCTTTATTTTGGAAACTCCTACTAATACTCTTAACAATCTTAGCATAATCTTTATCTTCAGCCCAATGTGTAAACCATTTAAATGTTTTGGGCCCCTACTGAAAATTTCAACACTAATCAATATAGGGTTATGATCTGAGACACTTCTAGGGAATAAGGTTTGCACCAAGCTTAGAAAGGAAAAGAACACCTACGTAGTTAACAAAAACCTATCAAGTCTGCTTGCTGACAAAGAAGTCCCTTCTCTGACCCAAGTATATCGACCTCTCGATAGTGGCAAGTCGATTAAGCTTTTTAAATGTGAGAACTCTCTGAACGATCTCATCGTACTTACATAATGAGTACCTCCCAACCTTTCACCTTTCGATGTAACAACATTAAAGTCACCTCCAATGATAACTGAAATTCCCATATTTCCCACTAAATCATTCAGATTGATGACAAACTCCTCCTTTTCTCTTTGGTCATTAAGGTCGTATACATTAACTAATTCCACCCGTAAATTAGTCTGAGTAATCCTGCCAACTAAAACCACCACTCTATTTTGCACCCTCTTACTTTTCGCTTGAAAAAAACTCGTATCCCATAGTGAAATCAACCCACCTAAAGCCCCATTAGATAACACAATTTCCACATATTGAAAATAGTTCCCTTTCAGCCTAGTTAAAACCCTATGATTCACTAGCAGAATGCTATTTTTGATTTACTTTTATGAAGGACCTTGCTTACTGCTTGGACCTTCTCTGGCTTACCCAACCCTCTCACATTACAAGAAATAAGAGACAAATTCATGATAAATTAAAACAACACACACACAAATGAGATTAAAGGAATCATCTGAGCACTTACAGCCCAACAACTGCTTCCATCTCCTCGAGTCGTTCCCTAACCACATTATTTGGTGCATTAAATTCGACACCAAGACATTTCCCTACCTCCACTGTTTCAGTTGCCTCCATTTTCGGGTCAACAGATGGCTCACTCAACAGGTTAGAGGAAACAATATATAAGGGTAGATTAAATGGACCATTGCCATTAGAAAAGTTACCCCTATTCTTGATCTTTGTTCCTTTATTTTGGGTGGTCTTAGTATTCCTTTTATTCTTAGTTATCTTATTGCTTTCTATAATGATAGAGTCTTAGATCTAAAGCTAAAACCATGATGCTTACATAATTGGATCGGGTGATTTACCACATTCTTCCCCATTTAAGCCAACGCAGAGCTCTCTGCTTCAGTAATTGGGACTTCTAATAATCTCAAACTATTTGAAATGGATGGAAGCAAACATACCTCCAAAGCACCACTCATGACCTGACTTGTAATCTCACCCAGCCCAATTCTCGAGTTTATTGGGACATCATATAGCTCAGTACTACTGATTAGGGAGTTTAATCTCGGTACATCATTAGCTTGATTCTCTGTCACCTCTTAGCAATTGAGTTCAGTCCCTTGTGGAAGAAGCATGATATTTAGCTCATCCTCAGCCATGTTCAATTCATTTACTACATTATCAAGATATGCCATGAAGCCATCATTATCAGATTGAAGATTATCTGAAGAATCAACTTCCACACCCATCTCTTCCTCAAATGGAAATCGACCATCCCAAAAGAGTCGATCCCCATCATACTCCTCCACCTTAAGCTTTATGTAACACCCCAACCTGTACCTGACCCGGATACGAATCTGAGGTGTTACCTTGACTTTTCAAAACTTTGAATTTTACAAAATCATGAATATATAAACTCTCATTAAAATAAAATTTAGTTTAGTTACATAAGTTTGACCAAAATAATACAAAATAGGTTAGAGCATATACAATTCACAATTTTGTCTGCATGCCAACACATTTAATACAACAAAATACATACTTTGCGAATTACTTCTGATCTGATCTGATATGCTGGTAGAAGTATGATGGCTTTGCAATTCCTAATTATAACCATCTTACTTTTTGGAACCTACGTGTGAAACACTCATACGCTAAGTCACAAACTTAGTGAGGCATAATATAAACATGTAATAATGAATTCATGAAACATGCAATCCTATAATTCCAATATGAAATTACAATTTCCATATAATTACTCAACCATAACATACATAATCATGGAATGCACAAATAATATATATATATATCATCTTATGAGGTGTTTAATTCGGTTTATCTTTTGTATGCCCATGTACATTACTGAGAATCTGATGTACGTGAGTACATTGAGGTTGTGCACATATGTTGTCACCACAGCTCGTATTAATTCCTACTAGGGGCACATAGAATTTGCCTCGAACGACCATATATATGTCCCGAAGGATCACGTAAATGTCCCGAATGATCACTCCTTAAGAATCACATATATATTCCAAAGAACCAAATATGTGTCCCTAAGAACCGCATATATGTTCCAAAGGATTACATATATATCCCAAAAGACCACATAGAACCCTCGACTCTTGGCATGCCAATTATACCTACAGCTCTCATATCACATAACATATAACCACATCTCATATTTCATATATACACATATGATCACTTATCTTATAACATTTAACTTAGATTTGTTCTCTTATGTTTGTATACATCACATATCATATCATATTAAAGCATGTATAAGTTATGCATGTACTCATTATAATCATAACATATGTATGTACATGAATATGGAATCATGAAAACAAATATAGGAAATAGACTTATCACAAGTCTTATTTCCAAAAAATAACATATATACTAACTATGGTATGCACTCATCTTAGCCTCACTTGATTCGAATAGATTCTATGACTGTATCTTTCTCGACCGTTTCTAACTCTTCGATTTTTTCGGAACTTGCTTATGCTCGATATCTACATAATCATACATTTAATATGCATATCAGAATCCTAGGTATTATAATTGGATCCTTAATATCTTAAGCTAAAAGAAATGCTTAATTTAATTTTCCACTTTGAGTAGTATCGGTACCCAAGATATGATACTGATACTTCCCTAGCTGTGGTATCGATACCGAGCTTGGGTATCGATACCCATTTTCGATTCTGGAATCCTTATTTCAAAATAGTATCGATACTTGCATTATGGTATCGATACCCTATGTATCGATACTACCCCTTTAGGTATCGATACCCCTTAAATAACTTATCTACTTTTTGGCTTATGGTATCAATACCCCTTATTTTAACCAGTATCGATACCTCTACTCTAAATATCACTCTTTTACCCTTTGAAGTATAGGTACTGAATGAATCAGTATCGATACTCATAGCCCAAAAATCACTTTTTATACCCGAAATTTACCAATATCAACCTAAACATTTCATTCCTTCACCCCTTTCATACACTTAAATTCAAATACATATACTCAAATTAATTTATATTCATTTAGCATATCTTTATCTTCAAAATCTCATCCTCTATTTTGAAATCAAGAATTCTACAACTTTTCCAACATACTCTAATCTCAATTCTAACACTTCATATTCCTTAATCTAACTGATGACAAGTCAAAGTTAGTCTCAAACTTTACTTACTAACTCTCTTCCAATATTTCACTTATTAACCTCTTATCTTTAATCATTCCTAACTCTTTCATCTTTTGGTTTTAAGACAACATAAGTTTTCCTTAAGCTTAAGTATCATCTAAGAAACATAAACCAAACTTAAATTCAATGAATAATCTGCTAGCAAGAAACTCACCTTAACCAATTTGGGGTGCACGACTGGAAGAAGGATGAAGAGAACTTTGGATAGTTTATTTCCCTTTTCAAGTCTTCCACGTGTATATATCATAACTCATACAACTTTTTAATTCACTTACTGGTCAAATTACCATTTTGCCCTTCAAAACATCATTCTTTTCTAATAAGTCCTACACAAAATTTTTCATATAAGTCCCTAAACTTTTCAATTTATCTACTTTAGTCACTAAGTTCTAAAATTTTACAATTTGATCACTAACCCAGTGTTTGGGACGTTACACTTTATATTAGCCACTCCCCTGTCAATGATGACAGCGATTTTATCATGAACACATGTTACCTTTTGGACTGAAATAAGCACTCTGGCCACTTCGAAATGATCACACCTCAGAGTTTCCTCCTCAACCTTCAAAGATGTTCCCCATCTGCTTCCAAGTTCCATGAAGAACTTTTCATTCCAAACTTCAATAGACACATCTTCCATGGAGACCCAAATATTAACCTTTATTTTTCCTTCGTACCCAATTAGCATTTCCAGGTCATCTAACCATATGTGAATGAGTCATCTCTCTTCAACGTTGGGGAACTAGAGCGCCACCAGTTACTCGTGCCTAGAACTGATTTTGACATTGACTCCCTCACTTCTAAATACATTTTCCAATAGAATTTCATTATGCGTACCTTTAATGTCTCCCACCAGGCACCTTCGTCTCTAATCCATATTTGATTTTGGAATACAGATAGGCCTCAACCTACAATCACCAAGGGTATCATCTCTTTGCATATGGCTATCGATAATCCTCACCAATACCTCTAATCCATTGACATCTTGTTTCCTCAGTCCTCGATCAGTGGGAAGCTCTGGATTCCCTGATTCAGTCCACCCCACTAGAGCATCCCTTAAAGACATCGAACCCTTCAGAGTCGATCTCTTGAGACCATATCTCACATCTTCGATACTTTTGAGTTGTCCTCTTGACTTGTCCATGGCCAGGAAAACTTTAATGTTGAGACCGTCGATTAATCTTCCGGACCCTTTATGTACTGCAACTAATGCTTCCTCTCGTTTCTTGAATCTCACGAATGCGAAAGTAGTCTTTTTGAGCCATCATTTCCTGTTATTGTTACGCGATGAAGACATCCAAAACAGACCCATACGCTTGAAAAAATTCCCCTAGGGCTCTCTGATGGACTCTTTTACTCAAGTTGTCCATGAAGACGAAAAAACCTTGGTGTCGCTGATCATCCGAACCCACCTTCGATGTGGAGCCTCTACTTCACAGTTCGGTTCTCATTTTTTTTTGTGTATATATATATGATAAATTTGTTAGTATTTTGAGCTTAAAATTTAGACTATTGACTCGAGAAAGACAACACAAATTGCAGTAATTAATTGCATAGGAAATACCGCGAAATTCAGGGTTTGTTGCTTGCACCAGGTTTTCCCGACAAATCATCCGTCGGTGTTTTAAGTTGACTGAAATAATATTGAATTAAGTAGAGCACATAAAAGGCATAATATTATATGAAAGTTTATAATAATTATATGTTTTTACATGGTAATGATTAATAACAAATAACCAAAAGAAACTTAAATCATGTATAAATATTTCTGGATATGGCTCTTGTAACATACGTGCATGGTTCGTATCTTTTAGGGTTTATAAAACATGTAATTACGTATGCCAGATTTGGACTAGCTGTGGTCCTTGCCACAATCTTGTGGATTGTGATGATCCATATGAATTATTAATTTATTTGAAAACACATGCTCTGCATAACAGTTGGTTTAGGGTTTATTAAACATTCATATTTTTCACAATAATTGATTGTTAATTCAAGAGAGAAATGATTGCAAACTATCAAATCAAATACAACTCAACAATCAAATCCGATAATTTTTATTATTAATTTGAAGTCATATTTTAGAATGGTGTCTCTTGGAAAGACACCTGGCTTAATGACATTGCTTTTGAACTGCAACATGCAGTGTTTCATGAAGTTTCTCGATGGTGGAAATTAATTGGATAATTTGATCTGCATGTATATATCAGCTCAAGGTTAATATTTGCTGCAGGTGGAACCTAGCTACAAGAGTGAAGACTTTTGATAAACAATAATTTTTAAAGTTTATATGTATATTTTCATGTTTTACGTTGACTAAATGAAGGTCGTAAATCCAGGGCTTGGTTAGTGGTTACCTTTAACTACCTTATTAAAAATATCTAAGTCCATGTCTCTAAGTTGACATGCCGAGACTCTCAATTAATTAAATTAAAAAATTCCCAAAATTCAATGTTTAATAGCCAATTATTGTTAATGCTTGTTTAAAATGTGGGTTTAGTTTCATTAACAAACAATTCCGAATGTTAGTAGATTTTGCAACCTGATACATGTTTTTTTTTTGGCAAAAGGGTTTCTTTTGCTCTTGTAGTAGACTCAATTTATTACTTTTGTTTCTATCGTATTTTCACATTAATTTAGCTCTCGAAGTTGCTCAATTGCATCATTCTATACCTTACCCTAACTTAAAACTCTAAATTATAAACTCTAAACCCTAAACCCTAAACCCTAAACCCTAAACCCTAAACCCTAAACACTAACTTACGATAGAGATAAAACTGAAAATAATTAATTAGGTCTACTATCACGCAAAGTGACCCTTAAGTTTTTTTTTTACCCCAAGCATTCTGCTACTGCTTGTATTTTGGAACAAGTGCAATTGAAATTCTTGAGAAGTTATACATTTTTTAATTGATAAAACCACTCATTATTTTTTTAAAGAGAAAACACAAACTAAAATAGAAGGGTTTATCTTATCCATTATTAAATATTTCATAGTAATTTACTAGACTGTACATCTTTATTTCGTATATTAGCGTAATTTTATGCTACTAATTTTCAATTATTAAATATTAATTTTGTCATAGTTAAATATTTAAATAATATGCAAAAACAATGTTAAATATCCAATTGTTGAAACTTAGCTGTTTCCTTTAAGACCAAGCAAGCTTATTAAGATTGTTGATTGAGACTTTAGGATAATTATAATTTACTCGTTTTTTAAACGAAAATCTTAGCTTTATGTCTCTGTTTTTGTCACATAAACATTAATTATTGGTTAGAAAAAAAGAATTTGTTCCTATTAATAATTTGTATTATTAAATTCATTAGGTAAATATTTGTCCAATGCGTGGAGCTTGCTTCCTTATCGTTCCATTTGCAAACCAAGACTTGGTGATGCTCGTTGGGCTAAATTATTCAAAAAGACAAAATAATAATTAATTATTTTCGTCCGTATATAGTCTTCGATATGCATTTTCAAATTGTGTTGGTGGGAGGTTTAATGTTATTATAATAATTCCACTGAGATTTTAAATTTTACTAAAAGTACGGAATTTGGATAAAAGGAATGAGAAGTCATTTGGTCATTAAGAAGTAAGTAAATTCTAAGAATGTATATTATTTAATGATAAAGCAATATTTAACCCCTGTAATTAGGGATGGGCATGGGTCGGGTTTTTGGTACACCTGACTCGACCCGAGAACAAGAAGTCCTCCACCCGAGACTCGACTCGACCAAAACAAGATTCCACCTGACTCGAGATAATAATAAAATATTATTTTTATTCAATGAAAACATTGACTTAATTGAAAAAATAATATATATAGAGGTATTATTGTAATTATTTTTAAATATATAAGATAAAATTATATATTTTTCGGGTCGGTTCGGGTATTTTCACCCTAAACCCGAACCCGACCCAAAAAAATATATAATATTAAAAAAACCCGACCCGACATTTTTTTTAAAAAAAAAACTACCCGATCGAGTCGGAATCCATCGGATTCGGGTCCCATGTCCATCCCTACCTATAATCACCCTTTTATTATTATTATTATTACCAAATAAAATATTACCAAGTCCATTAAATACATATCCATATAAAAATGTTTCTCAAAGCCCAATCAGAAAATCCAAAGATAAACAGGCCCAGCAGCAGCCCATGTGTAGAAGGAAGACCAACCAGGGTTTTCTAGCATTACTCCTCAGCCGCCTCATCACAATTGATGGATCTAAAGATGATCTGACGGTCAAGATCAATGCACATATAGGGTTTCCCAAACCCTAATATATTCCAATAGCCGTTAAGCTTAATCCCAATCGTCGGCCACCTCGTATCCAGCCGTGCCGATCTTTGAAGCCGCCATCTCCATTCGAGTCGAGACCATTAATATGACCCACGTGCGACCAAGCCCTCCTCGTCAGACGATTATGCACCTCGTTAGAATCCACAATGGACCAGCAACAGAAAATAGCAAAATATTATAACAAAGGACAAAGTTTCTCTCCTTTTTTTCCCCCTTTTTTCTTTTTTGTAACCAAAGGAGGAATAATAAGAACCCCTTCCCAAACATATATTTTTTTTGTCGAGACTTGAAAATCGAAAGAAATAAAAGAAAATACCCGAAGGTCTCTTCCTTTCTCATACGTAATCGATTCCTGAACATATATTTTAAATTGATTTTTTTCTTAAAAATTATTTTATAATATATTTTTAGGTATTTAATCTGCTTAATTCAAAGATTGATGGTGACTCTGAAATTTATTTATTCTCAAAACCACATAGTTTTTCAAAAGTCGTACTAATTTTTATTTTGTTATAAAAAAATGATGTCTATAATCCCAAATTTATAATTCTTTCCTAACGTGGTTTTTTGTATTTTTATGGTATAATGAAAAAATTAGCCCTTCAATGTCGGTTAAGATGATCACTTTGACACATATTTTTTGGATCTTAAAAGTTTAAATTTTTTGTCAAAATAGCTCTGGTTGAATATAAACCGTTAATTAACTAACTGTTAAGGTATATTACTAGCATAATATATATATATAATGTAAACCGTTAATTAACTAACTGTTAATGTATATTACTAGCATAATATATATATATATATATATATATATATATATATATATATATTTATTTAATTGATAATATGATATATACCACATCACCTAATATGATGATATGATATACATCACATCACTTAAGGTAATGACATGATATATATCATATCATTAATTAATTATATGAGAAAATATTACATTAATAATCGATTTTTTTCAAATAAGGTTATTTTGATAAACAATTAAAACATTTAGGATTAAAATATTAAAAAGGAATAAGAGTTCCGTTGACAAAAGTTGAGGATAATTTTGTTAGAGAAAATAACTTCAGTGACCAAAAATCCTAGATAATATACGATTTTGACCAACTTTTTTTGGATTTGTGAAAATGACCAACAAAATCGCAATGCGATCTCTAATTCGTATTGCGATCTCCACTATCGCAAATTTGCATTGCATTTCACGTTGCGATAGTTGAAAATCGCGTTGCGCTTTTCCATTTCGCGTTGCGATAGTTGAAAATCGCGTTGCGATAGTTAAAAAAAAGATTTTATTTCTTAAGAATTTTCTCTAAAAAGATAGTATCCGCGCGGACGTGTCGAAGACACGTATTACCACGACCACGACCACGACCCGACCCGAGACGAGACGGACGGCGACGGCGGCGCGAGAGTCCCCCTTGTTCTCTATCACTCAACAAGAAAGTGGGAAAGCCAAGCCTTAAATATCATTCCCAATAGTGTTTCCAATACTATGTGGGATTTGAGCATTACCAACACTTGTTCCCAATACTATGTGGGATTGAGCCTTAAATATTGATATTATTTTTGAATGTTTTGCTTAAAATTGCAATAATCGCGATTGATTGTAGATTGACTTTTAATTATGACATATTTAATCGTATAATACTAATGTAATTGGTTGTTGATTCAGTTGTTTTAAGGTGCATGATTGTTGATTGTTTCCTGAATAATCACATTGTATTGGAAACAAGTGTTGGTAATGCTCAATCCCACATAGTATTGGAAACACTATTGGGAATGGTATTTAAGGCTTGGCTTTCCCACTTCCTTGTTGAGTGATAGAGAACAAGGGGGATTCTCGCGTGCCGCCGCCGCCGTCTCGTGGTCGTGGTCGTGGTCGTGGTCGTGGTCGTGATAATACGTGTATTCGACACGTCCGCGCGGATACTATCTTTTTAGAGAAAATTCTTAAGAAACAAAATCTTTTTTTTTAACTATCACAACGAATTTGAAAAATCGCAACGACAACTGTAGACTATCACAACGCGAAATGGAAAATCGCAACGCGATTTTCACTATCGCAACGCGATTTTCAACTATCGCAACGCGATTTTCAACTATCGCAATGCGAAATGGAAAATCGCAACGAGATTTTCAACTATCGCAACGCGAAATGCAACGCGAATTTACGATAGTGGAGATCGCAATGCGAATTAGAGATCGCAATACGAATTCACGGAACTCGCAGATTATTAATTTTTTCTTTATCTTTGTTGCCTTTCTTTACTAGTATGCATTGTTTCTGAGGTTATTTTGCAGGAAAAGAAAATTCCTTGTAGAGGCAGAAAATGGGAATGGATCAAGGGACTGGTGGGCAGGAATGTTTAAAAATATCTGATGCGATTTACCTGTCAACCCGGTTAAAAAATATCGATTATTTATATTTAAAATATCTGATTTTTAGGATTGGGTACCCAACTCGCTAAATTTATAAATTTTCGGGTCGGGCTCAATTCACAAAATGTTGCTTAACCGGGTATCCACCGACCTGGTACCTGGTTTATTATATGTATTTTTATTTTATATTAAATTTTTATTTATAATTTTAAAATTATTTCACTCTAACATTTTAAATTTTAATTTCTTAAATTATTTCATATTAACATTCTATTTTTAAAAAAAATTATTTTATATTTTATGTGTAAATTATATATTATAGACATTTAAAGTTTAGAATTTTAGAAATTTTCTATATGTATAGTTTTTAAAAATAATATAATTTAAGAAAATAAAAAAAAAATTATGACCCGAGTACCCGTCGAAAATATGGATACCTGGATGTAATGAGCTGGGATACAGGCCGATATTTTGGTACCCGAAAATTTCGAATAATAAATATTTCGGCTAGCCAAAAATGTGTATCATGTTTTGAACACCCCTACTAGCAGGGATAGTGGTCAATTGAAAACTTAAAAGTATCATAAATTTTAGATTTTTGTAATGTACTTTTTATTGAAAATTTATTTTAACTTCAAAATTTTATAAATTCGTTCGTTTCTATAATTTAAAATTTTACCTCTTTAACATAAAAATTTCCATTCGTCCTTATAGATAATACGTATTATCGTTCTTGACACAAGGAGCAAAAATGAAAAGAAAATAGAAGGTAACAAACTATTAACTAACTATCATTTTATATTCTCTATTAATACCTTGATTTTATTTTTTTAATGTAAAATTTAAGTCCGTCCATGTTTATAAGCTTTTGATTCCATTAAGGATCCGATCCATGTTTATAAGCTTTGGCCCTTTGGCTAAAATGGTGAAAATCATTTTACACCCCTCTTAAGAAATTCGTAATTTCATTCTTGGCCCTCTCAGTCTTTAAATAAAAACAACCTCTGGGTATCCTCTACATGTTCTAATAAAAATTTCAGTTAGATCGAGTCAAAATTATACTACTAATTAATTGATTCAACTTTGTCATTTAAAAATTAAATTGATTCAAATTTGAATACAAAATCCAATTGAAAATAATTGTTTTTAAATCAATTAAGATCTGTTCGATGAAGTATTTTGAAAATAAAGCTATAAACGTAACTAACTAAAACAAAATATTTAATGATAATTAAATCCAAACAAATTCATATACAAATCATTCCTTTTGAAAATGGGATTTGCGTTCCTTCTCATTCTAGTCCTTGGCCATTGAAAAAATACAAATTATTTTAAAAAAACATTAGATATAAATAATTTATCAATTCATTATAGGCTTAAATATAAAACAATTGCTCAAATTATAGTGTTTTCATAAATGTTTGCCTAAATTATTTTTTGAATGATCCAGATGCTTAATGTTACAAACGTTACCACTTTATGTGTTCGGGTCATCAACGGCGTTAATTTCCTTCGGCAAGTGATACATGTCACAATATGGTAATTTTAAAAATTTTATTGAAAATTAAAAAAATTAGTATTGTATTTAAAAACACTTAAAATTTGAAATAACCCAAAACTTTGAAAACCTTCATTTCAACTCCTAAACCCAAGTCGGTCGCTGTCATTTGCCATCGACGAACCTCCACCCGACCTCACTTGGAAACCAAAACTCATATGGAATCGTGATTGATCGACAAAAAATATACATTTTATACCTCACGAAACCTAAGATGAAAATCGCAATCCCATGCGATTTCAACAGCCAATCAACGACAACGACGACGACGACGACGTATGACTAGGAGAATGACATGGACTATATCAACGACGGTGGTTGTGGCCGAAAAGGAAGGTGGAATATAACTATATTTTAAATATTTTTATAAAAATAAACTTTAAAATTATCAAATTATAATACGTGTCACTTAAAAAAAATTAAAGTCATTGATGATCCAGATACCTAAAATGATAACGTTTATAACATTATACACTGAGATCATTCAAAAAATAATTTAGTTACCTATTCATAAAAATCACTATAATTGGAACACTTATTTAATATTATTTGTCTTAATTAAATAATATTAATTTCCACTTTTCTTCAATTGATACTAAAGCAAGTATGAGTTGCCGTTTTAGAGAAGCCGTGGATTTAGGGAGTCGGTCTGGGTCACATGCTGAAGCCAGTGGTTTTATGGTTCTAACGCGTAAACCCCAAGAATATCCGGACACATGGAGCATAAGCCCCTTGGTTTCGTCCCCAAAAACCATGGGTGCTTCACTTTAAAAGCAACCCATCCTTCAGATTCACCAGCCAAATCAACCCAAAATCCCAGTCTTCGATTTCATCACAAAAAAAAAAACCCAATCTTGAAGCGATGAGCAGTGGAGCAGTAGCAGCAAGCAAAGCCTGGGTGGTGGCTGCAACAATAGGAGCAGTGGAGGCATTGAAAGACCAAGGGATTTGCAGGTGGAACTACACTCTCAGGTCTCTTCATCAACACGCCAAGAACAATCTCAGATCTTCTTCTTTCTTTTCTTCTTCTTCCTCACCTGTTGCTGGTGCTGTTTCGAATAAGCTGAGAGAGGAAAGGAGGAGGAAAGCTGAGAGGAATATGAAGAAAGTCCTGGAAATGAACTCTTGGGGCCCTACCACTGTTAGGTTTTAGGATTATTAGGATTTTTCTTTTTGCCTGTTATGTATCAAATGATGAAATGTGAAAATTTTAATCTAAATTTGGATTGTAATTTGTTAAAACATTCTTTTGTTTCGATTTCCAATATATTGATTATGTTTAGGGAAAAGGACGCCCACGGATCTCTGTTAAAAATCGGTTTAAAAAAAAACAAGCATTTGGTTTTCCACTCTTTTCCCTTATAATAATCCCAACCCATTTCCCTTCTCAAACACAAAATCAAGTATCTGAACCCAGAAATTTTCCGGGAAATTTTCAGAGAAAAGGAAATCTTCAACAATGAGCGGTGGAGCAACAAGGAAAGCCTGGATGGTGGCGGCAACAATAGGAGGAGTGGAAGCCCTCAAGGACCAAGGAAATTGCCGGGAGGATTACACGATTAGGTCGCATCGCCAAGATGGGAAGAACAGTGCGATAACATATGCTCAGGCCACGAGTCTTTCTTCTTCAGCTGCTTCATATGCATTGATGAATGAATCTGAAGTGAAAATGAAGAAAGTTATGGATTTGAGCTGTTTTGGTCCTAATACTATTAGATTTTGAATGTCGATGTCACCAAATACTAAATTATTCCGACTTTTAACATCAACTCTGAGAATATGGTAACTCGTATATGTAACAAATACTAAATATTTATCCCTAATTTTTATTCGCATGGAAATTACATACTAGTACAATGAGAATAAATTACTTTACTTACATTTTAGGGGTGTTTGGTTCAAGGATTGTGAGATTTTCATGCCCATGTTTGGTTGGCAGGGAATCTCATTCCCGGTAATGTTTTATTACCAATAGTAGATTTTTTGGGGTATATTACTGGGAATGTAACATTACCGACGTTTTAGACTAAAATACCTTTAAATTATTATTTTTTTAAAAAATATTTTTCTTCTGTCATTGAATAATAAAAATTCTACGAATGTTAAATTACAAATTTATCCTTAAATTATTTTAGATTTATAAAAAAAAAAATCTATAATTAAAATTTTATATGAAGTTCAAGGGTTAAAAAAAATTTTACCCTTTCATTAAACTTTTTTTATATTTTTAATTTTGTAAAAAAAAATTATATAAATATTATGAATTTAATTTTTTAAAGAAAATATATAAATATTTTACAATTTGTAATATTATACAAATATATAATAAGGACAATTTGATCAAATATACATTCCAATAATCTTTTATTCATTTAACCAAACACGGTAATCTTACATTCCTGCTAAACCAACCAAACATAAAATACAACATTCCCAATAATCCTATTCCCTAGTAATCTTTTATTCCCACTGGTAATCTTACATTCCGTGAACCAAATGCACCCTTAAATTATTAAAATAAGATTATTATGTTTCATGAAAACTATAAGTTAATTCAATTAGACAATATCATTCGATGCTACTATTAAATATTTAACTTAAAAATAACAGACTAGGAATTTATATACAATTAATACAAGTCTTATAGATATAATTATTTGAATTTAAAATATTTAAAATAAATAATAATCTTTTTAATCGAAACATTTTATTAGAGATTATGTGCTGTTAAACATAAACTAATGATCACTTGTTCTACATTAAATTAAATAATGATACACGAAAAAGTTCATGTGTTTAGTGTTAAGCGCATAAAAGTATTGTATTTTCTACCCTTTCACCTATAATTACTGTTGGATTTAGGTTTGGTCTAGTTACATTATTAGTCATTATTGCATAATTTCATAGTTTACTTCATCATTAAGTTTGATATTGTATTGTAGTTGATTTTGTGGAAAATATATTGTCGGTGTGTGTCAATTTGTGCAGGATAATGTTGATTGGATAAATTCACCTCATCTAAGTCAAACTTCACAAAACAAGGGATAAAACCTAGAAATTTAGATTTCTATGCATAAATTAAAGACTTGTTTAAAGATAAATATAAATATAAATATAAAAGAGAATTAATTATTCTTTTATTCCAACTAAAATTCTTCTTCAACAAGAATTAATTTGGCCGACACATCTCCTATAAATAGGGAACCAAGACGATCAAGAGAAGATCACTTTCACTTGTCCACATGGTACATACGTATTCTGAAGGATGCCATTTAGACTCTGCAATGCCCCGACAACTTTCCAAAGATGCATGATGGCGATGTTTTCTAACATGTTGGAAGACTATCTTGAAATCTTCATGGATGACTTTTCAGTTTTCGGAGACAATTTTGACAATTGCCTCAACAATTTGAAAAATGTATTAATACGATGTAAAGAATCCAATCTAGTATTAAACTGGGAGAAATGTCACTTTATGGTAGATAAGGGAATCATACTCTTCCACAAAATATCATCTAAGGGAATCAAAGTGGATAAAGCTAAGGTGGACGTAATTGAAATATTGTTGCCACCCATTTCAGTCAAAGGAATCTTAAGTTTTCTCGGACATGCATGTTTTATAGAAGATTTATTCCTAGTTTTTATAAGATCTCTAAACCCTTGTGTAATTTGCTTGAACATGATAAAACCTTTAATTTGATGAATTACATGTCTCAACCTTTGAAATTTTGAAGAAACAACTGATCACATCACCCACTGTCGTTCCACCTGATTGGTCACTGCCTTTTCAACTCATGTGTGATGCTAGCGATTTTGCGATAGAAACAGTACAGAAAGGTAAATTTTTTCATGTGATATACTACGCTAGTAAAACCCTTAATGATGCTCAATTAAATTACACCACAACAGAAAATGAATTACTAACAGTAGTTTTTGCCTTTGACAAGTTCCGTTCCTATTTGATTGATATAAAGGTAATTTTCCATACTGACCATTCAACAATTAAGTACTTATTTGCTAAGAAAGATGCCAAACCTCGTTTAATTCATTGGATGTTACTTTTACAAGAATTTAACATTGAGATTAAGGATATGAAAGGATCAGAAAACCAAGTTGTTGATCACTTGTCAAGGTTGGAAGGAAGAAATAGAGAGGATGATTCATTGGAGATCAATGATTCATTCTCGAATGAGTAGGTGTTTGTAACACCCCAACTCGTATCCAACCCGGCTCCGAGTCTGAGGTGTCACATTGACTTTTCAAACAATCACTTCTACAAAAGACTGAAGAATTTCAAATTTATTAAAATAATTAATTTACAAAACATATCAGAGCGTAAACTATTCAAATCTCTTAATTACATGCCAACTATATACATTAAACAAAATACATACTAATCATTCCTATTCTGATCTGATCCGTGGAAAGAAGAATCTGACATGTCATGCTCTTCTTCGTTTCTCTTCTCGTTTTCCGGAATATACGTGTTAAACACTCACACTCTAAGTCTATGACTTAGTGAGGCATTAAACTTATAAAAGAACCTCTAACTATTTAAACATGGGCATTAAACTTATAAAAGAACCTCTAACTATTTAAACATGTATGAACATATCATCTCATGATGCCACACAAAACAACATAACATTATATATAATGTAAGGTATACATATTACACCTTATTTCCATCACTAACCTTATTCCACTATCAATATTATTATCAATATTATTATGAAATGACCGTCCAGCTCAGTTGGTAGAGCGCAAGGTTCTTAACCTTGAGGTCGTGGGATCAAGTCCCACGGAGGGCATTTCATAATTCGGAGGTCTCCCACGGAAGCTGCTCTCAACCCGACGTTGGGGGCAGCCTACTATCTTACCTCCCCCTTACCCCATTACATATGGGAATAAGGGTCAACTAACTTATCAGATCTTCTTATACCTAATATTTTAATCAACATATGACTCATTTAACCTAAGCAATACACACATCATCATATAAATCATATAATATAATTCATATCACAAAAACATATACATCACATGTAATATATTTATTGTTATTTCTTTGTTAGCCCATGTACATATGTGAGAATTAAAGATATGTGAGTACATAGAGGTTGTGCACTATGTTGTCACCACAGCTTGTATAATTCCCACTAGGGGAGCGTAAAATTTGTTTCGTAGGACCACTATGTCCCGAAGGACCATTATATCCCGAAGGACCGCGTAGAACCATCGACTCTTGGCATGCCAACTATACCCCTAGCTCTCATGACACATAGCATGGACATTATCATTCATCTCATTTCATATATTCATATAAACACGTAATTCACTTTCACATATCATGTAGCTTATGTCACATAACTTGGATAACATATATTTATAGCCACGTAGATCACTTTTGCATAACTTATATAAACTTTTCATGTCATTTCACATTTCTTGTCACATTGCGTATATCTTATTCTTATGTTTTCCCATATTCATATATTCACATACCTTAAAATCATATAGCTTATACCATTCATACATAGTCACATAATTCAATATTATATGGTTTATATCATATTCACATATAATCATATAGATCATTTTTACTATTACACATGACTTATCACACTAACAGACACTTATACAAATCATGTAACATACATAGTAACATGTTATCACATATATTCATGCACACATATGAATCATAACAAACACATGATTATATCTATGAACTCATACATTCTACTATAGGAAATAGACTCATCGCAAGTCATATTTCCATTAACATCAGATACCAATAGGATGCACTCACCTAACCTCACTAGTCAATATCGAGCACTTATCAATCTTTGTCTTTCCCTCGATCGATCTTACTCACCAATTGTTCCGGAACTCGTTTAGGCTTAATATCTACATAAACATAGATTCCAAGATAATCATCAGAAGCCTAAACATCATAACGCGATTCTAATAACTTAAGCTAGTTGATGAACATAATTTATATTTTCCATTAAGGGGGTAACGGTACACTAAGGGTGTATCGGTACCCAAATTGGGTTCGAAATTTCTATGTATCGATACATGCATGTGTGTATCGATACATGCATATGTGTATCGATACATAGGTATCGGTACACCTCTGAATGTATCGATGCACCTTAAAGTTGTTCTTTAAATTTTGGTCTTAGTGTATCGATACCTATTCATAGTGTACCGATACACCTGCCCAGAATAGACTGTTTTCACCCGAAAATCATCAATACTTCACCCAAATTTTCATGTATAAAACCCTTATTATGTTACCAAACTCATCCATAACCACTTTAACTAATTTTTATCATTTCAACACCTTATAATCTCTCATATTTCGTCTAAATTCTTAAATCTAAGAATTGTACAAAATTTTTCATGTAATCCAAACTTAATTCTAACACTTATAACTTCTTATTCACCCCTATGACAAGTTAAATTCAGCTTCCAAATTCATTAAAACCTTATATTTCAATAATTCTCTTAAAAACTCTTCATATTTAATCCTTCATAACTCATCCATTTTGGAGTTTTGACATATTTTAATCTCTAAATAATCTTTCTTAGCACCCTAAGAATCAAAACTAAGCTTAAAACTCAAGAATTAACCAGCTGAAATTAAACTTACCTTTGCTATGAAGCTTACGGGAAGAGAAGAGAAAGGAGATAACCAAACTCCAGACTTTTCTTTTCTTTCTCACCCTTTCCACATGTTTTATAGCCTGAAAAGAAAGATAAAAATCTTTCTTGTCAAATGACCATTTTACCCTTTATTTCCTTTAATAATAACCAACAAACATCTACTAAATATTCCAATTTAATCCCTGAACTTTTAAATCTTTCAAAATCAAACTTCAAAGTTTCTAAAATTTCTATTTTAGTTACTATCCCCGATTTTAGGATATTACAGTGCTAGTTGCCACAGCAACACCATGGTATGCTGATTTAGTAAATTTTCTAGTGTGTAGTATTTTACCTCATGAACTTACTCATCAAGGGAAGAAGTATTTTTGACATGATGCTAAGTATTATTATTGGGACGAGCCCCTCTTGTTTAAACAATGTGTCAACCAGGTCCTAAGACGATGTGCTCCAGAGAAAGAGCAACAAAGTGTGCTTCAACAATGCTATTCTTCACCTTTTAGAGTTCACTTTGGAGGAACGTGCACTGTAACCAAAGTCTTACAATCCGGTCTATTTTGGCCCACTCTGTATAAAGATGCCCAAGAATTCTACAAACGATGTGATCGTTGCCAATTCATGGGAAATATTTCTAGACGACATGAGATGTCATTGCAAAATATCCTTGAAGTCGAGTTATTCGATGTGTGGGGTATAAGTTGTAAATCCATCTCGAAATGATTGGTCTCTAAGAATTGATAATACGCTTTGGGATTACTGTACAACATTCAATACACCCCTAGGCGTGTCTCCTTATAACTCGTCTATGGCAAGGCTTGCTACCTTCCGGTGGAAATCAAGTATAAGGTATTCTAAGCTATCAAGACCGTGAACATTGATTGGGAGAGTGCATGGAAAAAACGTTTATTGAACCACAACTATATAAATGAATTATGTACCTTATCTTATGACAATGCGAGGATTTATAAAGTGAAAACAAAGTGTTGGTATGATAGGAAGATACTGCCACAACAATTTTTACCATGCAATTATTACTCCTTTTTCAATTTTCGCTTAAAATTCTTCACGGGAAAACTGAAATATAGAAGGTTTGAACCATTCGAGGTAGTAAAACATTTCTCCCATGGTGCTATAATCATCAAGTCCTCCACCGATGGACATAAGTTTAAAGTTAATGGACAACGATTAAAACACTATGTTGGCACCCACGTTGAGTACGACAAGGAAGTGGTTACCCTCGGAGAAGCATGAATATGCTCTCCTTATATATTTTTATTTGCTTTTGGACCTTTTTTTCTTATTTTTTTGTATTTTTATTTTTTAATTTTGATTTGCATTTTTCTTTATTTTAGCCTTTATATGTATCATTTAATGTTTCTCTTTATTTAATATTTATCTTTTCATTTTGCTTGAATTTTAGGATACAAAAACCAATGACCACGAAATCAAAAAACATGATTCACTCGAGCAATGAGGTTAAGGATAGAGGATTCCGAGCACACCACCAGCAACACGCTCCCAACCACCGCATGCAGCAAATAACACAAAGGACAATCATAATTCAAGGTAGCAACCTTTCTGACTAACCTATTCATTTTGCATGCATTGAGGACAATGTTTATCTCAAGTTTGAGGGGCTTGTTTTATAATTTGTAGTATTCATTTAGTCATCTAATTTAGTTGTATCTCAAGTTTGGGGTTGATTGTTAGTTATGTTATAATGCATTTGTCGTTTTGCATTCTTTATGTTGTTCAGTCAATCTTTCCATGACATTTACTTTTCATGACATTTAGACAGATAAACAATTACGTAGCCTTTTGTACTACTTATGATGAGATAATTGCCAATATCATTTTAATGCAAAGAATCTTATGACTTAGAGATAATTTGAGATTTTCTTAATGATTATTGTGATGCTATAATTGTTTACCGAATATCATGTTTGGTTGACTTGTTGGTATTTTGGTGAATACTTAGTTATCCTACATGTTTTTGGTTTAAGTTATATGTAAATTGCTAAAGGTACTCAACTGGCTCTAGCCAAATAAATTTCTATAGCAACTTTTTAGCTCTAGGACACTTATTTGCTAAAGCAAATTCAGTATGCTTATTAAATACTAAGTAGGAAAGATAGTCATGAATAACATGAGTGAATGAAAATCTTCCCGAGATGAATTTACCTAAAAGGCTAGGGGGTTCATTGTTGACAACATCTTACTACTCAAGTACTTGTAGGTAGTTGTGATAAGCTGAAGCTCTAGTTAAGCTAATTAATTGTTGTGGCATCATTTTCCTTATTAATTAATTTGATAATTATGTTATTCTCCGTAAATATCCTTGGTGGTTAACCTTCTCGAATAAGAGCACACACTTACACGAGCATCATAGGTTGAATTATGTCAATTTCTTGTTGTCTTGAGGTTCGAAGATGATTGGCAGAAAATTGTTATGGTTTTGAGGCAACAAGTGCAAAGCAAATTTAAGAGTGATGTTGTCTATACACTATGAAAAAGTGGATGTCATGCATTGCTTGAGGACAAGCAATAGTTTGAGTTTGGGGTGTGTTAAGCGTATAAAAGTACTATATTTTCTACAATTTTACCCATAGTTATTGCTAGATTTAGGTTCGGTCTAGTTACATTATTAGTCATTCATGCATAATTTCATAGTTTCCTTCATCGTTAAGTTTGATATTGTATTGTGGTTGATTTTGTGGAAACGATACTGCTGGTGTGTGTTAAATTGTGTATAATAATGCTGACTGGATAACTTCACCTCATCTAAGTCAAACTCCACAAAACAAGATATAAAGCCTAGAAGTTTGGATTTCCACGAAGAAATTAAAGAGGAGAAAAAGTCTTGTTTAAAGATAAATATAAAGATAAAAGAGAATTAATTACTCTTTTATTCCAACTAAAATTCTTCTTCAACAATAATTAATTCAGCTGAGTCATCTCATATAAATAGGGAACCAAGACGCAAATAAGAGGCACGTTGGGGAGGGAGAGAGATTCTTGCTATGCTTTTATGTTTTCTTTATTTTATTTGTTTTCAATTTATGTTTATAATTTTCATCATTATGTTTTTTTTAAACCCATCCATGAACTAAATCTATTTGGCTAGGGTTGTTGGGATTTTTTGGTTGTGAAAACTCTTGGATTTGTTTAAGTTCTTGATAGTTTTTTTAATTCAAAGCTTGTTCAGTCTTGGTTCTTTAATTGATTTCCAGTGAATCGGGAGATGATCTCGAGAGTTTATCAATTTATGTAATATCGGGAGAGTTAGATTCAAGAAAATAATGAACATAGTCTTCATTTGAACTAACGTTAGTGAAGGCTAATCCATTTTAGGGATGAAATTCGGATTTCAACGGCTAAAATGAGTGCAATATAGGTTGTTGTCCACCTATGGTTAACGTAGGGATGTATAACAAAGGCATGCATAATTGACTAGCCATTTGAAGTTAGGAATAACAAGAAGGTATTGAAGAACACTCTACCGAGCTTTGAAGGAGGAAACTTAGTTGCTACAACAATTGAATTATTTTCAGTTGTCAAGGCAATCGAGTTGCCTCAGCAATCAACTACTCTAACTTTACAGGCAATTGTCACACCACTAATCATGATAACTCGGTCTGTTCTCTCATTTAATCTAAGTCTACTTTTATTTACTTGCTTATTTATTTTATTTGTTTATTCATACTCCTACTATTACCAATTTATTCCTTTTTATAGTGCGAGAAGTTAGAATATAGAGTTACACCAATTCTTGTGGAGATGATATCTTTTGTATACTATAATTTGCGACATGTACACTTACACCAATTGTGAAGCACTTATATCACACAACATTTACATCCAACACTTCTAAATTTATTCAATAAATTGTTAAATAAAGATAGTGAAACATCAAATTATTAAAAAAATTAATAATATGTTTTAAAAAAGTCATCTAATTAACTAATCCTTAAAGATATTTTTTATAAAAACAATTAATTTTATTCAAAATAGAAAATATATCAAATTATAATAAAGATTTACAATCACAATCGTAAATTAAGCACATAATTAGAAAATTTTTCCTATAATCATTGAAACAAATCTAGTAACTTAAGATCACATAAGGACCATATAAGGAAAGATTAAATATAACCAAGAAAATTGATCAAATATAGATATAAATAGATTTGATCGCATTGGCAAATGAACCACAAAAGGGGATCAAGTTATTGAAAGACTATCGATAAGCCACAAATCAAACTCGAGTGATGTGAAAAGCTATCCATGAATGCAAATTAGGTATCTAAATCCAATACAAGGTTTTAAAGTAGAGAAGATCAACAAGATATCAAATAAGAACCATCTTGATCAGTCGTGGCGATATTAAACCAACCATTAGAAAAAAATAAGCAAAAAATGGCCAAAGAATTGAAAAATATGCAAAAAAGCATAAAAATGTGTCATAAAGGCATATGAAAACATGCAACACAACCAGACTTATTGAAAATAAAAAAAAATATAAATATAAATTATAGAAAATAAAAAGACAATAAAGAATATCGACAGTCGACAACCAACATTAAAGTTGATATCGTTGCCGATCAACAAAGACAAAAAAATAGATGAGTGGCACACCAATAAGAGAATACTAGGTTTCAAATATCTTGCAAACTTAAATTCTACTAATCCTTAAAGATATTAGGGTAAACTATATCAGTGACCAGCTAATTTTATCCCATTTTCATTTTGACCACAATTTTTTAATTTTTGTCAATCAAGTCACTCAACTATTTAAATGCATTCAATTAATCCTCTTGCTGTCAACATTTAACGAAAATGCCTACGTGGCAGTTAAAAAATTTGGTATAATTATACGCTTGGTCACTTTTATTTATATATTATATCAATTTAGTCATAATATTAATAAATTCAATTAAATTTAACCTTTGAATCATACCATGTCACATGTCACTAGTACCAAGTGTCATGACACGTGTAGCCACATGATTGGAAGATTTAATTTATTTTAATTTAATATATTTATTTTTCACCAATCAAAGGGTGACATGTGTCATGACACTTGGCACTAAATACACATGGCACGATCTGATTTGAATGTTCAATTTATTTGAATTTATTAAGATTAAGACTAAATTGATAGAACATATAAGTAACAATGACCAAATATGTAATTATACCAAGTTTTTTAATTACCACATCACCACTTCCGTTAAATGTTAACAACAAGTGGTTTAATTGAATGCATTTAAATAGTATAGTGACCCGATTGACAAAAATTTAAAAAACATGGTCAAAATAAAAAGAGACTATGATTAGGTGGCAACTGGTATAGTTTATCCAAGATATTAAAACACTTGATTGACTTTGTTTAAATGTGGCAAACGGTCATTCGGATCAAGTTTGGGTCGGGTAATTTCGTGTCTAGATTAAATTCAGTTTAATTTTGTTAATACCAGATCGGATCTGGTTTAGATCTAGTTCGGGTGTATGGTGAATCGGATCAGGTCAAGGATCGGGTCGGGTCAATTTTCAAGTCGGGTGATTATTAGATTAATTGTTTTTCAGTTCAGATCAATACTAGATCAGTTGATTTTTTGATCAGGTAAATATCAGATCAGGTCAATACTAAATCGGTTGATTTTTTGGGTCGAGTTATTACCAGATCGGTTAGATTTCGGGTTGGATCAATATCAGATCGGTTGATTTTCGGTGTAGGTCAATTTTAGATCAGGTCAATTCGAGTTAAATTGGTTATGAGTTTAATCAAAATCAAGTATATATAGAATAATTAATATATACTTGTAAAAATATGTATTCTTATTTGTTAATTTTATCATTTAGGTTCAATTTCAATTCTCAATCATTCAATATTTTGAATTAAATCATCATTTAGAGATGATAAATCGATAATTTGTTACAAATACGATCCTATAATACGAGTTAGAATTGTTATCAAAATTTCATATTGATTTCGTACGAAAAAATTATAATGAGAACTATTTGATAAAGAAATAAAAATTTGATTAAAATTTTTATTTCTAATTATAAATTTAATATTTTTCTTAAATTTTAAAAAATAATACAAAATTTTATTTGTTATGTTTTAGTCGTAACATAAGTAAACTTTATATTATTTTTATTATAAATATAATATTATTTCCTTTGTTTTAGTTGTTTTCTATTACTTTTATTATAAATCTAATATTTTTATAACAAGTAAGATAATTAAATTATCAATTTTATTTAAATTAATTTATTATCGAAAATATTTTTTATCGTTTAATAACTTTTATCAATTTCAATCTATTCGGATAGCTTTTGGGTCCGGTTAAATTTTGTTCGGGTTAAAATTCGATTCGGGTTTCTTTAGGTTTGGGTTAATTTCGATTCTGGTTGATTTTGGTTTCGTTAAATTTTGGATCGGATCGAGTATGAGTCAGGTATTGAATCAAATTTGATTATCATGTTCGAGTTAATATCATGTATTTAGTTTGATAAATCGGTTTGGGTCAAGTTTGTCAGGACTAACTTTGTGTAAACCAGTACAAAACGTTGTTAAGAAAAGAAAGTAAACATATTACAAATATTATTACTTGATTTTATATGTATTTTTTTAAAATAAATTAATTTAATTAACCGTTTCAATTCCTAAGGTTCCAACTATCCCTCCACAAACAAGCCATGCACCTAATTTAATTAGTGACCTTCAAAAAAAGGATATCGTATTGACCATATTACCCCTTAAAACGTTTGTATTTTGAAGTGAAGATTACCCTTGAAACTTCACTTTAATTACGTGAATGCCCTCGAGGTACAGTCACGTCAGCGACGGAATCCAAGCAGCAATTAGTTACAATTAGATGAAGATATCAAATCCGACATGCGTTTAAATTCGCCGGGAATGTAGCCATTTTGAATGCTTATTAAAATCCGCGACCATAAAATATTAAAATTAAGGGAAAATATAGTAATGGTCACTGAACTTTTCTGATTCTTTTATTTAGGTCCTCTAACTTTTAAAACTTACAATACAATCTTCCAACATTTAGTTTGTTTGCAATATGGTCCCTGACGTAACAGGTCATTTGACACGTTACACTACCATTAGAAAAAGATGATGTGGCAGTGAGATTACCTTTTTGTAGCTATGAAAATTAGGGTAAATTATATAAATGGTCACTAAACTTTTCAAGTGCTTGCATTTAGGTCTCCAAATTTTTAAAACTTGCAACACAATCCTCAATATTCTAAACCTCAAATTCTTTTTCGATCTCGAATTTTCTTTTTCGCTTCTCTCTTCTTATTTCCATCGCAACTTTTCAGTCGGGGATGCATGAGAAATTCTAATCTAACTTTGAATTCTATGGAGGTGTTGACTTGAATAAGGGTTCATTGAGAGAATATCCGACCAAGAGACTATCGAGACCATCAAAGATTCAAGGTGTAATGTTAGATACATGTCATCTCAGGTGAAACATAGATGTTCGCTGAAATGCTTGTGAGAAAAAAATAGGGTTAGAAATGCAAAGTTGACAAATACTACTAAGATGAACTAAGTATCATTGTCGAAAATCGCCAGCAAAACTGAAATTGTTTTGTATAAATGACATATAATAATTTCTTCGTTTAATCCTTGTGGTTAAGGATTTTCCAAAAGATGATCAAATATAATGAAATCTCAAACAACGCCTTCACCTCTTTGTCATTTTTCGCTCACATGCACTCTCGTTTTGTTTTTGTTCTTTAGTTTTCCGCCATGTAAAAGTGTAAACCCAAGCAGTACTCTGTCTTTCAACTTTTTATTTACAAAGAAAAAATGGAGGAAGAATTGCTGAAACGCAACACCGATTGCGTTTATTTCTTAGCCTTATGAACTAAGTATCATTGTCGAAAGTCACCAGCAAAACTGAAATTATTTTGTATAAATGACATATAATAATATCTTCGTTTAATCCTTGTGGTTAAGGATTTTCCAAAAGATGATCAAATATAATGAAATCCCAAACAACGCCTTCACCTCTCTGTCTTTTTTTGCTCACATGCACTCTCGTTTGGTTTTTGTTCTTTAGTTTTTCGCCATGTAAAAGTGTAAACCCAAGCAGTACCCTGTCTTTCAACTTTTTATTTACAAAGAAAAAATGGAGGAAGATTGTTGAAACGCAACACCGATTGCGTTTATTTCTTAGCCTCTCCCCTCACTTGTAATAATGTATTTATTTTCTCTTTTGGGCTCTCTGGAAGAAAGTTTTTCCTATTTCACTTCTATTCTGATGGATTGAATATCTTTCATAAGGAGTACTAAAAGTTTTGATTAAGAAGAAAGAAAGAAAAATAGATGGTTTTGGTTCAAAACTAACACTGAATATTCAGATCCTTCACATGCAGTCAAATAGCAAATTCATATTCAAAATTCCAAAACACTTTAATTATATTCTAAACCCTAAATTAAAGCATTTTAGAATTTAAGATTTAGAATGTAATTGAATTATTTTGGAATTTAGGGTTTAGAATTAAATTAAGAACTGTGTTGCAAGTTTTAAAAGTTGGGGACCTAAATGTAAGCATCTAAAAAATTTAGTGACCATTTATATAATTTACCCTAATTTTTATAGCTGCAAACAATGATCTCAGTACCATGTCATCTTCTTCTAATGGCAGTGTAACGGCATCAAACAGCCAGTTACGTCGGGACCATATTGCAAACAGACAAAATATTAAAGGACTATATTGAAAGTTTTAAAAGTTAGGGGACCTAAATGCAATATTTACAACAGTTCAGTGACCATTACTATTTTTTACCCTAAAATTAAAAAAAAAACTTTTTTATTATTAAAATTCATTTCCTCCGTTTATATATTTTTTAGTTTCTTTTTTAGTACCGATAGAAGAGAGTTAATTTTACCGCCATTCGACGGCTGACTTAACGGCGGGATATGGCGATCGTCGACCGGGAGAAGCTGAGATCGGAAAGGAAGATGTTCGGTCTCTGCTCCTTTTGGAAAACTTCGTCGACGACGAACAACTATTCGTCTTCTTCTTCGACTAGAAATCTCAACCACAATGGCAACAGCCATTTGGAGCGGTGACCTTCAAGCGATCCAACAGCGTTTCTTCCATTGCCAAATCGCTTCTTCCTTCTCGGCGCCGTCTTCTCCTCGATCCTTCTAATAACCTCTATTTCCCTTGTACTAATCCCCGCTTTGCTTAGCTTTTGACTTCGTAGAGCTAAATTTCTATATCCTTTTTAATTTCTCAATTTTTATTTTCTAACTGTAGATGATCCTGGAACTCAGGCGAGAAGTGCGATCAGGTTGAAGAACACTAGTAAATCTCACGTAGCTTTCAAGGTAGAACCGATTTACTAATTTTTTACTTCTCTTGTCTTTTACGTCAAAATTTACTGTAATTTACGCGATTATTTTCATTTGAAGTCATGGTTTTTCAATGAATTGATATACTAATTTTGGTTAAATTCTCATTGTCCATTAAAATGAGACATATTGATACGGTTCTAACGGTTAATTTCTTAAGTTGCTAGTTTTTACCGTTAATATCATAACATTTGGTAATTTCGTTGAATCTTGCTGTTTATTTATTTAATTAACTATTTTTTTGTTTATTATTTTGTAGTTTCAAATAACTGCGCCGAAGAGTTGTTTTATGCGTCCACCTGGTGGCATTTTGGCGCCAGGGGAAAGCATTATCGCGACTGGTAATAAAATTTTGCAGCGCGATTTTGAGATTTTACTATAATAATTTTGTTTGATTTGGTATATTTGCTTTTGTTGACAGCGTTTAAATTCATAGAGCGTCCGGAGAATGATGAGGTGCGGGTGGATTTAAAGAGTAAAGTTAAATTTAAGATAATGAGCTTGAAGGTAACAGCAGGAGTGGATTACTTGCCCGAGCTTGTAAGTTCATTAATGTTCATGCTTCTATATTTGATTTTTTACTCTTAAAGTTCAGTTCAGTGGAGGCCCTTGTTTTGTTAGCATTTCATTAACCTCAGTGGATGTTTAAATGAGAAATTTAGGATATTTAAAAGTGTTGAAGGGAACATGCTTGTTAAGCTAATGCTGTAGTTGGTTGTTCTTATCTGGGTAAAACAGAATCTGCTTACAGGGTTTTTTTTTTAGCTCCGTAAAGTTTCTCTGTTTTCATTTGGCTGACATGCGTGAAGATTGTAGTTAGAAAACACTGCTTTAGCGAATAGTATGATTATATTGCCCTTTTCTTCTTAGTTCTTACCATTGCTGGACCAGAGCCTAGTTTGGAAGAATAGGTTTTTTAGTCGCATTAGAGCTTTTCTGGTTAGGGCATTATATTATGAGTTTAGTCAAATTGCTGCAGAATAATGTCATTTTTAGTAGCAATTAATTGGATAGCTAGTTATAAGATAGAGTTCATTCATGTTAACTACTGAACAAATTTTTATCTGATAAATATTGTATGATCGTCAGTAGAATGCCATTTCAGCTAGTGTAAGCATGTAAAATTGATCCTTTAAGATGTTCCACAGACTTTGTAAAATTTCCAAATCTTGCTTTATATTTAATGCCTAATGTGCTTGTTGGTTGTGTTATTTTTATTAGAATTTGATTATGTACTTATTGGACATTAATCCCTGCTAACCTTATTAAGCTGATACTAACACATTTTTTTTATTATGCCTTCTGTTGTATAGTTTGATGAACGAAGGGATCAAGTGACTGTAGAAAGAATTTTACGGGTTGTATTTCTTGATGTGGGACGGCCTAGCCCTGTAAGTAGCAAATTATATTAGTATTGTTTTGCTTTCTACACTTTTGGGGTCCTTGGTTTAGCATTTCAATGGTTTAATTTTCTTCTTGTTCCTTGAGGCATTGGACAAACTTAAGCGTCAGTTAGCTGAGGCTGAGGATGCTCTTGAAACACGCAAGAAACCCACCATTGACACATGTCCCTGTTGAAAATTATAAAGGCACATGGGCTGCTAATTCATTAGCAGCCGGCTGCCTTGAAAAAAAATGGGAAAGTACATTTTTTAGTCCTTTGCACTTTAGGGTATTTACAAAATTAGTCCCTAAGTTTTAACTATAAATACCCTAGCTCATTTAGTTTCAAAATCATCCCAAAATCATTTCTTCCTTTTAATACTAGAGAGCTTTCTTGTGAGTAGTGAGTGTTTATAAACACCTGTAAATTTTCTCTCTTAGTAAAAGATTTGCAGCAGCCCGGAGACGTAAGCACAATTGGCTTAACTCCGTTATCAATTTTCGGGTATTATTTTTCCGCTTTTATTTCGCATTCTCACTAATCTGGTTATAAAGAAATTACTTGTACTCGGTATATTTCCTAACAACTGGTATCATGAGCTTTTGGTTGTGAATTTTGCCAATTTTTCTGCGAGGTTACTATTCACGTGAATAGTGAATTTTGTGAATAGTGAAATTTTGTCGACGATACGAATTTGTCGACGGAGGTGTTCAAATACACGGCGGTTCGCATAAATTGTCAAAAACGATTCAAAGAAGCCAGATTCGAGTGGGAGCGATGGCTGCAGACGAAGGGAAGGTGAAAATTGAAAAGTTCGATTGTGCGGACTTTGGCTTTTGGAAGATGCAAATCGAAGATTTTCTGTACCAGAAAAATCTATATCAACTCCTCTCAGGAAAGCAACCAGAGGGCATGAAGGATGAATATTAGGCTCTTCTCGACAGACAAGCCCTCGGAGTTATCCGACTGACGTTATCCCGCAATGTTGCTTTCAACATAGCAAAGGAAAAGACCACGGCGGGTCTTATGGCGGCTCTCTCCAGTATGTATGAGAAGCCATCGGCTTCAAACAAAGTTCATTTGATGAGGCGATTATTCAATTTGCGGATGACGGTAGGGACATCGGTGGCACAATACCTAAATGAACTCAACACAATCATAACCCAGTTGAGTTCAGTGGAAATTGAGTTCGATGATGAAGTTCGAGCTTTAATTCTCTTATCATCTCTACCAGACAGTTGGAATGCTACTGTTACAGCAGTCAGCAGCTCGTCGGGAAACAACAAATTGAAATTCGACGATGTTCGGGATCTGGTATTGAGTGAAGAAATTCGACGGAGAGAATCGGGTGAAACATCAACCTCCTCAGCCTTGCACACGGAGTCTAGAGGGAGAACTTCAGAAAGAAATTCAAATTGTGGCAGATCCAAATCCAGACGGGAAAAATCAAGAACAGTAAATAAAGATTTTACCTGTTATAATTGCGGCAAGAATGATCACTTCAAAAGAGATTGCCGAGCACCGAAGAAAAATACTGGCGCACAGGAATCTACCAACGTGACAGAGGAGACAGGTGATGCCATGATTTTAAGCGTCAACAGTCCGATTGAATCATGGATCTTGGATTCAGGGGCATCTTTCCACTCCACCCCATGCCAAGAAATCATGGAGAACTATGTCAGTGGTGATTTTGGGAAGGTTCATCTTGCTGATGATGAAACCATAAAGATCGTCGAAAAAGGAGGCATCCGACTAAAGCTGCCAAACCAGACCACCTGGAAGCTAACAGGAGTGAGATATATTCCTAGCCTCAAAAGAAATCTGATTTCTGTTGGACAGCTTGATGGAGAAGGATATACTACAACCTTTTCAGGCTGTAAATGGAAGATTACCAAAGGAGCACTCGTCATTGCTCGTGGTAAGAAGACTGATACTCTCTATGTAACCTCAAATTTAGAGAATATCATTGCAGTAGCAGATGCTAATGGAAAATCAAACCTATGACACCAAAGGCTTGGCCATATGAGCGAGAAAGGGATGAAGATACTTTTGTCAAAAGGGAAGCTGCCGGATCTAAAGAATGTAGATGTCGGACTATGCGAGGATTGCATCTTTGGCAAACAAAAGAAAGTCAGTTTTGCAAAGATTGGCAAGACACCCAAGGCAGAAAGGTTAGAATTGATTCATACTGATGTATGGGGACCATCCCCAGTTCCATCTCTTGCAGGCTCACTACATTATGTCACCTTCATCGATGATTCAACAAGGAAGGTGTGGGTTTATTTTCTGAAGAAGAAATCAGAAGTCTTGGATACCTTCAGAAAATGGAAGGCCATGGTGGAAAATGAGACTGGTTTGAAAGTCAAGCGGTTGAGGTCTGACAATGGAGGAGAATACAGAGACAGTAGATTCAGAAATTTCTGCGCAAACAATGGGATCAAGATGAGACAACAATTCCCATAACACCGCAGCAAAATGGCGTAGCAGAGCGCATGAACAGAACTCTGAATGAACGTGCCAGAAGCATGAGGATACATGCCGGATTGCCCAAATTTCTATGGGCTGAAGCTATCAACACTGCAGCTTACCTGATCAACCGTGGGCCCTCAGTTCCTTTGGATGGCGGAATACCAGAGGAAGCTTGGAGCAAGAAAGAAATAAACCTTTCACACTTAAGAGTGTTTGGTTGTATTTCTTATGTACACATAAACTCTGCTGAAAGAAGTAAACTTGATGCCAAGTCCAACAAATGCGTCTTTGTTGGTTACGGTGGTGATGAGTTCGGTTACCGGTTTTGGGACTACGAAAATCGAAAGATTATCAGAAGCAGAGACGTCATTTTCAATGAAAATGTGATGTACAAAGACAGGTCAACCACAAAATCAAGTAATACCGAAGCTGAAACAAAGGAATTTGCTGAGTTCGAGGAGATTTCTGTAAATGATGTTCAGATCAGTCCTGAAGCAGTTCAAGAGGAAGAACCAGGCACACCAGAACTGAGACGCTCCTCCAGAATTCCTAAACCAACCCAACGATATTCGTCTTCTTTGCACTACTTGTTGCTGACTGACAATGGTGAACCAGAGTGCTATGATGAAGCGATACAGGTGGGTGATTCAATCAAGTGGGAGTCTTCCATGAAAGATGAGATGTGTTCGCTTATGTCAAATCAGACGTGGGAATTAGCTGAATTACCATCAGGCAAGAGAGCGCTCCATAACAAGTGGATTTACAGGATCAAAGAAGAGCACGATGGGAGCAAACGCTACAAAGCAAAATTGGTAGTCAAAGGTTTTCAGCAAAAAGAAGGTATTGACTACAATGAAATTTTCTCTCCAGTCGTAAAACTGTCTACAATCAGACTGGTGTTGAAAATTGTAGCTGCAGAGAATTTACATCTTGAGCAGTTAGATGTAAAGACATCTTTCCTTCATGGTGATTTGGAGGAAGAAATCTATATGAGGCAGCCAGAAGGTTTCATAGAGGCAGTCAAGAAAAACCTGGTATGCAGGTTGAAGAAGAGCTTGTATGGTTTAAAACAAGCTCCCAGACAGTGGTACAAGAAGTTCGATAGCTTCATGGGTAGCAGTGGTTTTACCAGATGCCAAGCAGATCATTGTTGCTACATCAAGAGGTTCGACAATAGCTTCATTATTTTATTGTTGTACGTTGATGACATGCTCGTTGCAGGTTCAGACATGCAAGAGATTATAAACTTGAAGCAAAAATTGTCAAAGCAGTTTGCTATGAATGATCTGGTTGCTGCAAAGGAGATTCTTGGGATGAGGATCAAGAGAGACACAAAGTCGAGGACTTTGATGTTATCACAGGCTGAGTACATCAACAAATTACTCTCCAGGTTCAACATGCAAGATGCTAAACCAGTAAGTACACCTTTAGGTGTTCATTTTAGACTCTCCAAAGAACAGTCACCAAAGACGGAGGAAGAACGTGCACACATGGTGAAGGTGCCGTATGCCTCAGCAATTGGAAGTCTGATGTATGCCATGGTTTGTACCAGACCAGATATTGCTCAAGCAGTGGGAGCTGTTAGCAGGTACATGAATAATCCAGACAAAATACACTGGGAAGCAGTCAAATGGATCCTCATATATCTGCGGGGTACTACAAACAAAGTACTTTGTTTTAAATGTGGAGATACAATACTAACAGGCTATGTAGATGCTGACTTAGCCGGAAATATCGACATCAGAAGGAGCACTAGGGGTATGTCTATACTCTAGGTGGAACCGCAGTGAGTTGGGTTTCTCAACTACAGAAGATAGTTGCTCTCTCCACAACTGAAGCAGAATATGTCGCTGTTACGGAAGCCAGCAAGGAGATGGTGTGGCTCCAAAGTTTCTTGGAAGAGTTAGGCAAGAAACAAGAAAACAATGTTTTGTACTGCGACAGTCAAAGTGCTATTCATCTAGCAAAGAATCCGTCTTTTCATTCCAGGACGAAGCACATACAATTGAGATATCATTTTATCCGGTCCCTTCTAGAAGATGGGATTTTGAAACTTGAAAAGATCAGTGGAGCTCAAAATCCGGCAGATATGTTGACAAAGACGGTGACCACGGACAAACTGAAGTTGTGTTCAGCTTCAGTTGGCATGCTAGAATAACAAGATCAGAAATGCTGCTGCATCGATCGATGTGTGAAGACAGATTAAAATCATTCTTCAAGTGGGAGATTGTTGAAAATTATAAAGGCACATGGGCTGCTAATTCATTAGCAGCCGGCTGCCTTGAAAAAAAATGGGAAAGTGTATTTTTTAGTCCTTTGCACTTTAGGGTATTTACAAAATTAGTCCCTAAGTTTTAACTATAAATACCCTAGCTCATTTAGCTTCAAAATCATCCCAAAATCATTTCTTCCTTCTAATACTAGAGAGCTTTCTTGTGAGTAGTGAGTGTTTGTAAACACCTGTAAATTTTCTCTCTTAGTAAAAGATCTGCAGCAGCCCGGAGACGTAAGCACAATTGGCTGAACTCCGTTATCAATTTTCGGGTATTATTTTTCCGCTTTTATTTCGCATTCTCACTAATCTGGTTATAAGGAAATTACTTGTACTCGGTATATTTCCTAACAGTCCCCGGGTTGTCTGCGAAGGTCTTGTAATCAATGAATGGGTAATTAACTGTCTATATATCTGAAACAATGTTCCTTTTTCCTTCTCTCCCTTCAAACTTTACTTGTATTTGATGATTTCAGAAAGAGCGAAGGGAAAAAAACCTGGCACGTTAGCAAGTTGAAGTGGTAGATTCAACATGAAGTGTTGTTTGATTAGGCTGTAAGTGCTTTTTTCTGTGGTTGAATCCCTCAATTTGCGACTCCTTAGAGGAGGGAATGTGAAGACATGAGTTGACAGACCAGTTCATGCAGAGGAGAACCTCGTGTTATCATGCCATTAGAGGAGGAAGGTCAAGGTACTCGAGGCTGGACTAATGCCATCTTGTAGATAATGGGGTGTTTCTTTTTGTCATGGGAATAAATCCAATGCACAATTCATTATCATATTCGTCCATTTTTGAGGACAGAGTGCTTATATATATGTTACATGTGTTTAACCTCATGTTTCGGTTGAAGTATTTGATTATAGCCATTGAATTCACTAGGATTGTACTATACACTGCTATTTTAGATGAACAATAACGAATTTTGCTCTGTTTTGAAGTGATTTATATATCTTATTATGTTTTCTTTGTAAATGTTCACTTGGTCTTACCATGAACGAGTGATGGTTCTAAATTTACTTGTATGGCAATTAGTAATTTCTGGCACTGCGTGTAGGGCTTTCGAACAGCAGCTGACATCCTTTTTCCTGAACTCACAATCATAGGTTGGTAGATCGATTGTGCTGGTTATCTTGTTTATGTTCATTCATGTCATGATCTTTTGCAACTTGTCGCGAAGATGCAGGGCTGGTACATGTTCATTAATGTCCATTCTTAGACCGTTAATTCATGTCATATCGAAACTACCTTGTCCGACGAACCCGAACGTGAGGAAGCAAAAGAAAAGCCTGACAACTCTCGCATTTCCCCCTTCAATTTTCTGTCCGATAGGCATATTTGGGTATTGACATGTAACAGTTTGAAAAAATCCGACCACCGAGCCGGTAATATTGATAGCCCGTCTGGACGGTCTCGAGTAATGTACCAAAATTGATAAAAGAAAATATATTCAACCAGTAAAAAAGTTGGACAAAATGAGTGAAACAAGTCAATTGCAGTCCATAGAATTGGCCCCTTGCTTACCTCTCTATACAGATCAGCATATGATGCCCTCTTTACATGTTGGAAAGGGACTGGCACTATATCCTCTCATCCTTCTTTTAGGCTCTACAGATCTACCCTTCATTCTTATCTTCTTTTGGATTGAAGAGGAAGATAAATTGATATGGTGACTAATGTGAAAATGATAAAATTATGTTTTTAATCCTTAAATTGTGCTCGTGTTCATAGTTTAAGTATGCTGCAATTAATCCTTTAAGAAATGGGAAAAATGATATCATTGAAAGGGAAATTACTGATAACTGCCAAGTGATAGAGACCAGTTTCTAGGCAATTCTAAAGTAAATTATCTAGGAAAAAAAGAACAAAGGGTGACAAAAAAGGAGGATGTTGACACGACAGAATCGTTTTAGTCCATGTTCACTGCATTGTTGAAATTCCTTCACATGCCCTTGATTGTTCATGTCAGCTTCAATGGCGAAAATGTGTATTTTTTTTCACATATATCTATTTTAGTCTCATTGATTACTATATTACCTATTCCCACTGGAGAATGCATTTACTGCAAATTCCCTCTTGAAAGTAAATTAAAGATTTTACTTTGAAAATAAAAGCTACACATGCAGACGGTTCTTGCCACCCTTTCCTTTTTAATAGGGACGATAATGGAATGGAATGGACAGGGACAGATTTGTGTCTTTTTCAGATAGCTCCCTTCCCGGGGCTTTAGTCAGTGAAATTTGTCATTTTTCTTCTCCATGTTTTGAAATTCGGCTGCGAGACATACATACATACATACGTATGTACACTGGGGGCATGTTATTTGGCTGTTTGCTCCTTTGACGCGTCCCATGTATTGTTCTCCTCTGTAATGGGAAACTGTAAGTCCACCAGGTTTCTGGTTCTGCAATATCAAATGGCTGGTTCATAAAATTCCAATAGGAAAACCTGCTGCTTCATTCTATCCACTCGAGAAGCTTTTCGTCCAAGAAAAGCTTCTATCAGGAAGCAGCCATGCCGGAAGGAAAGGCGGTGATCGGAGAGACCGATATGCTTCAAACCATACAGAAGGTTGCTCTCTATCTAGCCGCTAAAGCCCTCGATTCTTTCGACGTCACCGAGGCTTCCGAGATCGTCCGATTCATAAAGAAAGTAAACACAAACCTGATCGAGTAGACATGATTTTCGAAGTTAAAAGATGGTAGCCTTGCAATTTTGCTTTCTAGGGGCTCTTCTGTTGCAGAAACTGAGTTCATTCTTTATGTTCGGTTGAATATGCCCTGAATGTACGGTTCATTACATTGAACCAAATATCATGTAAGTGCGTTTGATTCACGGAATCTAAGATTTGAGGTGATAATTTTACATTTTAGAATTATATTCCCATGTTTAGACGATAAAAATTACCTTGAATCAGTAATATGATATTACCAATAGTGTAACAATTCAAAAATTGCAGTACAAAAAGGCTCACTTAGATTCAGTCTCTCTGTCAACTCAAAACTTTTCCTACAAGGAAAGCAATGAAAGGCCTTTCCTATGAACATCTTGCATATCAGCAGCCATGCTTCAAACCATGCAGTAGGTTGCATATCATCACAAATGGTATCAGAACGAACGCAAACTCGAAATACCGGACCTTCGGAACTCCATGAAGCCTCGTTTAAAACCTTTTTCAAAAATAAAAATCATCTTGATTTGGCTTCGGTGAAGTCAACATAGCTGTATAAAGCCTGAGTCTGTCCTCCCCTAACGAATTACTCCTCGATAATGGTCTTCGAGGCCTGATGAATGACAACGACGTGAGGGTTAATCGGTGCCTATACCGCCTCCAAGCCAACTGAATCGCGACAGCCGCCCATGTCCGCCACCCGGGAGAATAATATCGAGCACTCCTCTGGACCTTTTCATTAACGAATGTGTAGCGAAAATGTTGTGTGACATATTTGACGTCTTCGGCTTCAAGGCTGAATGCCTCTGTAGTTTCGAGTGTTACCAGTGTGGAAGACGATGGCGGGAGCCTCTCGATGAAGGGTCTCCGAAGACACCACGATAAGAGCTCATCGCCGCTGAAATTTCCGGGGCCTAACATGCAGCAACTTTTCACACCATCTCTTAGAACTTGGCTGCTTTGGAGATGCCCCCTTACTACAAACAACATTCTTTGTACTGGGTCACCTTCTCTAGTTATCTGCAATATCCATGCCAATGATTCCGATTCTTTTCTTAAAATATTCGTATTCAATACATGTATAATACATACTCTACTGTCTCAGATAAAATTTATAAAATAAAATTTGATACTTACAGTTTCTCCTTCGGTGAAAATTAAAGATTTGACACGGTCACAAATGTTTTCTAGGACCAAATCATCCATGTGTTGAAACAATGGTACCTGAACAAATTCATAACTTTTGTAAAGGCATATGTCGAGATATAATTTAACTTTTTAAAAAATTAAAATTTATTCTTTTGGACTATTTTTTTTAATAATTAAAAAATAATTTAATCTTTTTATAATTTAACTATTCTTTTGGACTTACTGTCTCATGTACAACGTTCAATCTCTCTCAAAATGTGATTCCTTTGTCCCATCAAAATTGGAATTTTGTGGAAAGAAGTTTTTGGCAATTTTCAATTTCCATGTAGGGTCAATGTTTTATAAAAAAATTAATCTTTGTTTCTCCTCATTGTTTAATTAGTTACCTGTCTAACTAAATCCAAGCAAAGGTGGTACTTGATATCCCTCCGGAGCCCCTCGGGTAGATTCCTGATCATCTCGCATTCATCGACACCGCACATCGCCGCCCACCGTTGCCGCTCGTAATTACGGACCCTTTGCCGGAACCCCGAGGGCAAGCGCCTCTTCCTCATCCACCACTCTATGTTCCTCATCTTCAATTGCATAGCTTGTTTCTTGGACGTTGTTGCATGCAGAAACACCTTCATAAAACATACACACAATAACATATATATATATATATTCTATTTTAATCACAATTTTTAAAAAAAAAGTTGTTAGAAGGAGCAAACATATTGGTGTACCAGTGGACAACACGTGGCAGAAATGTTAGGTTTTTTGTATAGGACAAATTGTATGTCTGAACATGAACATTTTGATTTGGAGACAGATAGAATCGTTTGATGGGTTCCACCGGACCCTATGGGATTTTGGTATGTGCATTGGTCAAAACCAACATTTTTCTTTAGGAGTTTGTGTTACATCCACTTCAACTACACTATTAAACTGTTATTATGTTTTTGGTAAAATACGTTTCAGGTCCTCACCTTATTAGTTTGGTTATAAATAGATCACTTTCTTTAAAAAAATTATAATTTAGTTATTCGATTAAAATATAATTATAAACGGGATCATTCCCTCACTGAAACTGAATCAAGTCACATCATTATTCTATCTAGTATTTAACAGTTATTGACCTATTTGTAATAATTTTTAATTGAATGAATAAATCGTAACTTCTAAAAATAATTTTTATAACTAAATTAATAATTGAGTGATCTGTGGTGTATTTTATCCTATTTTTTATGGGCTGTGTAAGTACCTTAATGTTCCCTATCAACAGTGTGACGAGAAGAAGTCCACTGGTGAGAACAATGATGTTGAAGACAACTTCTAGCCATTCTGTTGTGCTCTCCAAGTTCCCAAATGTGCTGATAATTTACACACACAAAAATGGCAACAACAAAAAAATTAATGGGCAGTCCGAGATCGTTTCTATTCAAGGAAGAATGATTCGATTAGAATTAATCGAAAGAGATTGAGAGAACGGAACCTGAGAGTCATAAGACCCCAGAAGATGGGGAAAAGTATTTTCTCGAGTCGGCTATCGTTGGTGACGAGCTGGACGGTCCATTTATAAGCTCCGTAATCGTAGTTATCGGGGCCTTCGATGCATGTGCTTCTTGCTTGCTTGTTTTCTGCCCAGAGCAGCCTTGCCCCATCCCTCACCATGCTTCCTGTCCCATAATAGATTGGGTCTTTGCAAGCTAATAATCTCAGGTCACAACTCCCCATTCCTCTACATTGCTCTTTTAGGCATTTGGCCGATCTCTGAATCCCTAGCAAGTACCAGCACGCCCCCGCCGCCTACTCCGGCACCGGAATCCGTTCCGGCAAAAACATGAAATAAGTTAAAACAAATATTAAAAAAATGAACACTTGTTTCTCCTAAGACGATTTTATCAAATATTGTAAAATTTACCATATTTTTTTAAATAACTTACTCTTATCTCTATTTCCCTTTTTAAAATTTTTAATATTATCCTAAATAAGCCACGCCCATGTAGCAAATGTTAAAATGATTGAGGACCTAAATGAAATTTTATAATTTAATATAAAATTGCATGAATCGCCTATAACCTAGTACAATATTTAATTAAAAATTTAAACCTTTTCCCTCCCACGTGAATCACGAATAGAAAAATAGGAGATTAAAAAAATAATCATTTATGATTTTCCATTTTTAGGGAACATTTTTCACTTACTTTATCACTAATCATTTTCCCATCTTTGGAATAGGCCAAAATTAACTACGGATTTGCTTCACCACTAAAAACACTTTATCCACAGCCTTATAAAAAAAGGTGGAAATCATCTAAAAAGCTAACATACGAGTGTTTGTCGAAAATATTCCTTTTCACAATCACTTCGAGGAATAATATTTACCTCTACTTTTCCTAGGGATCATTGATTATTGGGATTATTATCAAGAACAGACAAATGATTCTATATCAGAGATTATAAATTTTATTAAATTGGTACGTCCCTAATTACTATAAAAATATATATTAATGTTTTCGCGATTAAAGAAGTATATAATTATATAAAAACTTACGTGTGAAGCGGCGAAATAAGCGATCAAGTTGAGAACGATTCCCCACCAGACGGTTCCGAAGATGTAGCCGGAAAGGTTCTGCACACGGCGTAGGAGGCGAACGGAGTGGTAAGTCTTCGGAAGGTACTGGAAGAGGAAGACGACGAGGAACACCGTCGTCGTTAGGGTTACCGATCCTTTCTCCAGTAAAGATGGAATTGCAACCCATAGTACAATCTTCATGGCATTGTGAATTCATGTCAGTCCATTAGCATTCAATACAATTGTACCATATATGATTTATAATACATGCTTATATGGGATTTGGTATATCTCTGTATTTATACTAATTTTGAAACGGTAAATAGTTCCCAGCATGCAAATTTCAAAATAAATTTTAATGTATAATTAGTAATCAAAATGATTTGTGTTTTGTTTTCTAGTAAAAAAGAAGAGAACAAAATCGCATATCAATTTTTTCTCTTTTAAAGAAACATCTTAATCAGTAAACCACTTTTAAATTAATGGCCAATAAATTACGATCCAAAACTCACAAAATTAAAATAAAAAGTTATAAGAACAGAAAGATGAGAAGGGCAAGTTTAGTATTTATATTAAAAAGTTAAGTGAAAATTTGTTTACTTTTTGATTAAGCTAAAGTGATTTTAAAGTAATATTTGTTCTGAATACTTTTAATCGATTGACAATAACGCTTAATCACCTTATTGGAGTCTTTGGTGCTCACACCTGTGACCTCTAAGAAAAACAATAATTTTTTTAACTATTAAGATAAGTTAGTTCGTGTTCATTTTAAGTCATAAATGTTTAGTATTATTGTCAAGGTGTACTTTTGAGAATATAAATATTCATTTTAAGCATATGTTATAAGTTGAAAAATATAGATATATACGTATTAATATCATAATATTAATAAATATCAACTAAAACATAAGAAAATATAAATTTTAATTTTATAAATTATAAAATAAACACATTTTGGGATGACAAATAAATGTTCAGACCGTAAATTTTAGCTTTAAAATAACTTTTTACACGTAAAAACTAAAAAAAATCTAATGTTTATGTTCTGATTAAAATGTATTTTTAAAAATGTATTTTATTTCAAGATTATGCATTTAATGTTACCTTTCATCCTAATTTTAACTAAAAACCATTTTCAAATGCAATACTAAATGGAATGAAATCCTTTGAACTTTTTTGTTTCTTTCCATTACACGCTTTTCCTATATATATATATAAACGACATGGTTTCATTACACGTTTGTTACATGCACTATCTTGCATGCAACAGAATCACTAATGACATGCACTTGTCATCTCTTAATCTAACACTAAAATGTAAACTTTTAAAACCATAAACAAAAATGGTAAAATTTTAATCTCACTCATATCAATTAATGGGCTATTAGTTGCTAATTAATATTGGTTAATGTGATTTATGAAGATGATGTGAAATGAGTGGAATGTACCTGAGGTAGAGGCAGAATCACAAAGAGATTGAAGAAGAATCCCTTCTTTGTTTTCAAGTATTTAAAGGTCACTCGCCGGCGTGCAATCTCGCCGCCACGTGGTCGGTTGCTTCTTTCTCCTCCGTCGTCTCTTTCCTGCTCATTCTCGCTTCCGCTTCTTTTATCGTGGCGGCGATCGTCGGACGACTGGTTGATCATCTTGAGCTGCAACCACATGTTCCACACGTGCAACGCGTCGGTCATGCACCGGAGCGCCGTCACGGTGATGGCGAACCACCCATCGACGAAGAGGCACATGCATGTTTCGCTGATGGAAAGGGCGTAGAAGAACAACGGGTCCACGAAGAGACCCGTCGCGCACACGAGGAGGAAAACCCTATTCCATTCCCGAACCCATTTGGCCCTCGGGTCGAAACTTGCCCCGGAAACCAAGTTGTACGGCGGCGGCAACCGCCTCCGCACGTGAACAACAAGCTCCGACTATCCCTCGAACTCTCTTCTTCTTCTTCTTCAACTTCATCTTCCGACAATTCTTCTTCTTCTGTATCTCCCAACTTTCTTCTTCATCGTCGTCAGTAAATCTTGCGTGTGAGTTGCACATGAAAAGGACATCTCACGTTCGTTATCCATGGAGAATTCAAGAAGAAAGAAAGGACTGTGGAACTAGTGAGAGATGTTCATCTGAGCTTTTGAAGAAGCAGAATATTTGTTAAGAGGCAGATATGGCGCAAAAAGGACATAATAATTGGGAGGAGAAGACTGAAACATTGAAGAAACATTCATGACATCCAAAATTTTAACTGTTTTGCCTACAATTGATTATTAGTGAGTGACTGCTGTAAACATTGAAGTTGAAATTTAAATAAAATTAGGCAAAAAGCATCGGTGGTCCCTATTTTTTGAAAAAAATCAATGTGTCCCTCATATTATTTTTTTTCTTTCAATGTGTCCCTCCAACTCATAAAACAAATCCAATGTGGCCCTTCTATCAACAAAATTTTTGTCGTTTGACCGTTACGGTGGTAACATGACAATTCATTTTTCATGTTTTGAGTTACCAATTAAGCTCATATGTCATGTTATCTGCCGCGTTATCAATCATTGTGGACTGACACGTCAGCACTGTAATGGTCAAAGATAAAAAACATTAGTCAAAGGGCTACATTGAGCTTATTTTTTTAGTTGGAGAATTATATTGAGAGAAAAAATAATACGACGGTCACATTGATTTTTATTTAAAAATACAGGGACTTCTGATATCTTTTACCATAAAATTACTTATCTTTTTAGAAATAAATAAATTTTAAGTTCAAATCAAAATACCGATAATGATTTGGTTATTCACTGTCTGTGGAGCTGTGTCAATACTCTAATCCTTTCACAATTTTTGCACAACTCATTAATTTATCATCCACCTTGCATGTATTATTATTTTCTTGAATATGAAGAAGGAATAGCTTAATTTGATCAGTTTCATTTTAAAAAATATATATTTAATACATTGTTAGTGAAATTCTTAAATTTTAAAAATAAAGAGTCAAAAAACGAATTAAACGACTTCAGTAATTAAAAATTTGTTCTTATACTTTGAGGTTTCGAGCTCAAACGTCGCGTATGTATGTAGAGGATGAGTATTTATTGTCAAAAAATTTAAAAGCCTTTGAATTAATATTAGGGATAGGCACGAGCCCGAATCCGATAGGTTCCGAACATACCCTACTGGGTCGGATTTTTTCTAAAAAATTCGAGTTTGAATAGGGTCTAGATTTTTAGAGATTATGTTCGGGTTGGTAAAATATTCGACCTGACCCAAAAAAATTGTAATTTTACATTATATATTTAGGGATAATTGCAATTAGACCCTCTATATATTATATTTTTAAATTAAATTCCTATTTTTATTAAATAAAAGTATTATTTTTTATAAATATATTATTTTAAATTGGATTCGGATTTTACCTCAAAAGGGCAAGTTGGGTTGAGAATGTATAATTTTCTGATAAGATTCAAATCGTACGGAAGATGTAAAATTTTCAGGTCGAATCAAATTGATTGAAACCCGACCCAACCCTACTCATGTACATCCCTAGTCGATACTATCTCGTATTTTTCAAAAGCAATACCGAGCTTACCCTAAAATAATTTACTCGGGTTACATTATATAAGAGGGATGCTGATAACTTACTTTTTGTCAAATTATATCTTTGTTGCTACATTATATAACCGCTTTTAAATCTCTCTTTTTAAATTTGTTATTGTAATTTCAACAACAAACCAATGGGGGAATAAATTAAACTTAAAAACTGGAATCCCGCGTTAATAATTAGAATCAATAGTACAATGGGAAATAATTAAGTGGAATTCAAAACATAAAATATTTGTTATAAATACTCTCAACCATTTGACAATGAACACTCAATTACTCTGTTGTAGTCGTCGATGTTCGAACCCGTAACTTCTAAAAACAACAACGATTCTTTTAACCACTGAGATAAGTGAAATTTAAAATGTAACATGTAAAAAAAAATAATATCAACGTGGACATGACACGAATACCATATTTAAATATGTTAAGATTTGTATACTGGTTCTATAAAAACTAAATCGGTCCAAATTTTAACTTTAAATGCACATGTGTATACCATAACATTATCATCAAATTTACGGTTAAAGTTAGGACGACATAAAAAAACTTCATAATTATTAATTGAAATTTTAATGTAATATTGTCTGTCTCAAAAGAATAATGTAATACTGAGATGACAAAGATGGGAAAATGAAATGATAAAAGACTTGTCTCTAATTGTATACACAAACTCACAATTAAAGAGAAAAACAAAAGGATAAATAAAGTGAATTTTTTTTAATAATTCGGGTGCTCACATGATATTATTTATTTAATTTTTAATATATTGACGATATATATATATATGTATATCATATATAAAGGATAATTTAGGGGAACCAAGTTAAACAAATAAGTCCAAAAATCACAGTTCCCATGCAACTTCGTATTTTGTGTTTCTTTCTACATTAAATTAAATTAAATAAATATATATAGATATGTATATAGAGAACTCTAATCATATATATTGTTGATAACTACATATGCGAGATCATATTATGGACTTTAGTGATGATAATCTTAGTGTCATATGAGATATATATATATATATATCATCGTATTTTGTGACTATCTACTGAAATTTAAAAAAAAAATATTTCCGTCATCCTAAAATTTTAGAAGTTTGTTCCCCAACATAAAATCTTACGTCTTTGATTTAAATTTTATTTCTGTCGACTTTGATTGTGGGTAGGGGTGAGCGTTCGATCGAGTCGAATTAAAAAATTTCCAGTTATTCAATAAAACAAGTTCTATTTTATAATTCAAATTTGAATTGCCCGTCCAGCTCAGTTGGTAGAGCGCAAAGCTCTTACCCTTGTGGTCGTGGGATCGAGTCCCACGGTGGGTATTTCATAATTATGACTGCTGGAGGTCTTCCACGGAAGATGCTCTCAACCTGGCGTTGGGGGCACAGCCTAGTACCCTACCTCTCCTCACCCCATTACATATAGGAATAGGGTTAGCTAATTTTATTTTATTTTATAATTCAAATTTGATTTAAATTTCTTTCAAGTCGAGACGAGTTTTCGAGTTTCTGTTTAAATTTAACTGTAAATATTTATAACATTATGATACTATTTATTTGAATTTAAATGATCTTCTATAACCATATACATATATTTTTATATGTGATTTACATATATCATACAAAGTCGAGAGGCTCGACTCAAACTTGAAAACCAATACACTAATTACTTTTGAGTTATTCCAGTTGTATTTTATAACTTGATTTGAACTTAAATTTTTCGAGTCGAATTTATGAAATTATAACTCAAAGCTAATTTGAATTAATCTTTTCCGAGTCGAAAAAATCGATTTTTCGAGTTGAATCGAATTTTGTTCGACCCTAATTGTGAGGAATAAGAAACATTATTATTTGTAGAAGTTTTGGATATGTATCTGACTAGGGTCACAAGCCATTAATCTCACATGTGAAATCCTTCACCCTCCGTCTGCATGATTGAGGGAAAGATTCTCATTCTTATCCTTTTCAAATCAGAAAATCATATAAAAATATACCATAAGATACACGTATAACTCAATTATTAATAAAATATAAATAAATTATTACTTTTTTAAAAAAATATAAATGAATCACTTATTTTAATCGATTGTAATAAATAATTCATTATACCATAGAAAAAAATAACCAATACTAACTTTTCAATTATAATTTAGTGGTCCAATTATTACAATAAATAACTAGAAAAAATAATTCTTATTCGTTAAGCATTTTAAAATTGTTTTTTAACAATAACAACTGAATTTTATTAATAAAAATGGAGGAATCAAAATTACAACGCATCTAAAGAGAAAATTAGAGACAATGGTCACCACATAAAATAAAAATATTAAACCCAAAGATACGAAGAGAATGAAACCTTCCAACATCAAAACAATCTAGTAACCTTAAAAAAACTCTGTCTCTGTCGAACGAGACGTTTTACGTTGTGATAAAGGTGTAGTGAGGGAACCAAACAATTTGGCAGACTGCTTAGCTATACAATTCTGATTATATCAGCAAACAACCATTTACAAAAGATGAGATCTGACAATACGTGTCCACCGACAAGCTAATCAGAAAACAAATACCACGAGAATCTTTTGTGGAAGCACCAACACGATTGCAGAAGTATGCGAAAAACTTACCGAAACCATAAGGAATGTGCCACAAAAGCAGAGAAAAACGTGTCAAAAGGACAGAGTTTCTTATTTAAAAGTGAAAAAAGTCAAGAAAAAACAAAGACATAATATGAAAAAAAAGAAAAATAATAATCACCGGTGGTCGGCAACCAATATTAAGATTGGTGTCGTCGCCGACTAAATAAAAAATAAAAGAAGAGAAGAAGACGACACAAGAACATTAAGAGAAAAAAATTAAAAGAAATCGTGTTTCCTTAATGTTCACAAACCCGATATAAATATGTTCACAAACATTAGACAATATGCACATAGTTTAGGTTTACAAATAATTAAAGTATATTCATGAAGAACAAAAAATAAACCATAAATGAACATATTTATAATTTTTTAGACATCAAATACAAATATTAATAATTATATTATAAAAATAACCATAAATATTTTCATATATCTTTTATAACTATCAACCTTAGATAACGAACTAACAAACGAGTTTATAAACAAACTAATAAATGATCTTACAAATGTGTTTGTTCGTATAAGCATAAACAAGTCGAACACACTTCTATTCAAATTCATTCATTTATAAATGATTATAATTTTTTTGACAAACGATTTACAAATATTTTATCGAACACTTTGTTCGTTTACATAACCGCTCATCACCTTATAAAAAACAGACATCTAACCAACTGTAGTATTACAAGCTACATTATGCAACCCTAATCAACTAGCACATGTGTTCCTTCCTGAATTTTCTTTTCCTATTTTTATAGTGCAGTGGAGTTACTAGGAATAGCCAAACCCTATAACCATGGCCATGGCAAAAACATAGAATATTTTCAAAGAAGGGGGCCCCTAAAATCAAACTATAACATGTGAGAGATATGGAGGGCCACTTAACATTAAAGCTTGAATTGGATTTGTTCGTACGTAGTTAGCGGCGGATCCAAAAATATTATTTTGGGTTAATATATATATGTTAACAATATAAAATTTATAATGCATATGTTAACAATATAAAATTTGTAAATAAGTTGCGTACAAATAAAATTTCAAGGTGAATACTATCTATAAAATAAGTAACTAATCGAAAAAAAAAAACTCAGATTTCAAGATAAGTAGCATTAATAAAATAAATAATTAATCGAAGAAAATTCGGATTTCATTACACGCCCTCACGAAGCTGTGGTCCGCCACTATATGCAGCTACTTACGTACCCAATATTTTGCACGATTTGGCTTTTTCTCGCTTTGAATTTTCCTGGAAAATGCAATCGGAAAATCGCTTTAAAAATTCCGTAAGGCATCTCCAAATTTTAATGAAGAATTTCGATAACCTAATTTGTGGATTAAAAAATCCATATTTTAATTGTTGACGATTGATTTTATAAGCATCCAATGATCAATATTTTTTTTCTCTTATATAGTAGTTTCTTTTACTTAAAATAAAATGATCCTTGAACTCCATATATTTGGCCAAATTAGCTATTATTTTTTACTGGGTTAATTAGTTCAAAAATTTTATAATTTTGGTGGCTGCATCAGCTTCAGTCCATAGTATTGCTGATGATGAGAACATCAACTCCGCTTCTAGTGAAGAACTGGAATTAATGAGGTTGACAACAGTTCGGTACGAAATGAGGTTGACAACAGTTCGGTACGAAATACCTCAGTCTGTTCATTTCAATCCCATGCTCCTGCTATAATGCATCTCTATTTGACTATACATTGTCGTCACAATTTCAAGAATAATGTAAATACATCTGATAAGTGCTCCGTATCTTTTGAAGGAAAATGATGAAATCGCTCAAGTTAAGGGGAGCAAAGAGCAACTCCTAGGGAAGAAATAGAGGATCTACATCTAAGCGGGGTCGGAAATCTGATGACTCTTTAGTTCACAAAATGTTCATGAACAAGCATGACGACGACGACGACGATGATGCTGAAGAGATTGCTAGGAGATTTAACAAGCCTCCATCTCGGTTAGTGATTGTTCTGTTTGTTACTTTACAGTGTCATTTTCTGCAGTTAACTTGGCATGTATATTTTGGTTTGCCTATTAATCTCCTTTTCACTCGGCTTTCAGTACATTTTCTGCTGTAGTCTGCTGCTTCCATTCAGTATTAATACCTCTAGCACTATTCATTGGATGCCATGACTGCAGTCTGAAACTGTCCCTTCGTGTTTCTTAGGCAACAAAACGTTATGGATCTTTGAGAAGATCGTTGTCGTCTCCTTCGACCAACATGTCTACGACGAGAAATCGAAAAGCAAAACCAGCCAGCAGCAGCCCTCAGTTGTAATTTATAATTTATTTTTTGTGATTCTTTCAACTTAATGAAAAGGTAAATTACATGTTTGGTAATTGAACTTTATTCTCTCTCCTATTTCACTCATTGTACTTTCAAAATTTTTAATTTAATTACTGAACTTTATAGGTTGAATTTCTTTTGTAATTTCGCCGTTAAATAATTAAACGATGTTAAGATATGACAACTTACATTAAAACGACTCCTAAAAAAGGTTAAATTTTAGACTAAAATGACGTCCTTTTGATTAAAATACGGTCATGCCATAACGTCGTTAATTATTTAATGGCGGAATATCAAGCAAATTCAATCTATAAAGCTTAGTGAGTAAATTGAAAAAATTGAAAATACGATGAGTGAAATAGGAGAATAAAATTAAGTTACCAAATGTATAGTTTACCATTCATGATATTATTTAAAAGATCTAATATCTTATTTCGTTAATCTTTATATCAACAAGTGGTTTTGTATAAACTATTTTAAGTTCCCAAATATGGACGGATATTAAAAAATAAATGTGGAGGAGGAGAATGTAAAGAATGTAACGACCTGCAAAATCAGCATAAAGATTATTTCAGTACAATCTAACCTGGGATAGGTGAGTTGGCTCAATCACCCTTTTACAATTACTGGTGCTCAAATCTAGATCCTCTAGGAATAACAATTATTTCTTTAATCATTAAGGTAATTTGGTTCTTGTACATCGCATATGCTTTATTTTTTTCCTTTTTATTTTCTGTATAGTCTTTGGTGCAGAAGCCCAAACTATCCCTCCCGTCAATATCAAAAGCCCAAAACATTGAGATAAAATGTTATGGATATAAGGATAAAAGTTGGTGATACTTCAAATCCTTTGCAACATTTTAATTGGCTGATTTCTGAAACCTTCCAATCATGGTTTTCAGAATCGGACCGGTTAGCGAACCGGTCATGTTACCGATTCATTGGTTTAACCGGTCTGACTGGTCGGAAGAACCGGACGACGTCATAATTATTTAAAAAATTAATAAAAATACTAAAAATTTTAATAAAAAATAATCTTTTATATCACAAGTCATATTCAAAGCAAGTCATATCATATATAAGTTAAAACCATAAAATCAAGTGAAACAAAATGATTCAAATTAACTACAACATAATATTTAAGGTAAAACATATTAATAATAAATATATATAACTATAATTAAAAAATAATTTGGGATTAAAAAAATCATAACAAATGATATTGTTTGGTTTAATTTTTTTTTTAAAAACAATCTCACATGGCTAAGAAACATAGAAGAGCATCCTAAAAGTTTAAAGAGTAAAAATACGAGAACAAAACAATCCCACATTGCAAAGAATATAGAAGAGCATCACAACTAACTTCTATAAATAATAGAGGTAATTTGGCATTTAAAATCATGGAGCCTTTTGGTGAGCATTGAGTGAACTATACTTTCACTTCAATCAAGCTCGAATTTTAGGTTTTAATCGATCTTCTAATTTTTTTTTAGTTTAAGTCTTTTGAGTTCAAGTTTCAATATTATATTTCGAGTTTGAGTTGAATTTGATAATTTTTAGCTTGTGAGTTTGAGTCGAGTTGAGCTTCCTTTTAAAGTTTTCAAGTTCGAGTCGAGCTCAGCGATACTCGAGTTCGACTTGACTCGTTTAACAACGACGTTGTTTGGTTTAATTTAAAAAAAATCTTGTTTTTTTCGATTTTTTTCAGTTTTCAGCCGGTCCGGTTTGAACGGTTCAACGGTTCTGATCGGTTCACTAGTAGCGGTTCAACCGGTTTAGATTGAACCGAACTAGCACTCGATTCCCGATTGAACCAGTTAAACCGACCGATCCGGTCCGATTTTCAAAAATGCTCCCAATCATGATCTCCACCACCATTTCCTGCTTGTCTACAAAAACTTCCACTTCCATTTCCATGCATTGTCCTTGCCAAGCTAAACTCAGCTAACTAAACCAAAACAAACATTGCCGGTTCTTCAATTATGAGAGCGATGGCTTCAATGCTTAGCTCAAGACCAACCCCATTTCTCGACCAAAACAAAACGTAAACCCTCTCAGAGATGTCGTCTCTGTAGGCACTGCCAATACACAATGGTAAGCTTTTTGGGGTTTCCCCTCCTTGCAATGGGTGAATTCACGAGATAATGTTCTCGAACTTTTTTATTCACGATATAGTGCACATCCCAGATTAATTGTTGAAATGGGGTGAATTCTACAGTGATGGCCATAGGACGTCATGCAATCCAGGCGATCTTGTACGCCATGCAATCCAGGTGACATACGGGGTGGCATACGAGCCATACGGGTGACATACGAGCCATACGAGCCAATGGAGAGGTCGTCATACAGTCTTATACGAGAGAGGGTCGCCATGCAGGCTTAGACGAGTCATACGAGCCAAGAGAGGTCGCCATGCAGCCTAGGCGACCTTGTAGGTCGCCATGTAGTCCCGGCGACCTTGTAGTCGCCATGTAGTCCCGGCGACCTTGTAGGTCGCCATGTAGTCCCGGCGACCTTGTAGGTCGCCATGTAGTCCCGGCGACCTTGTAGGTCGCCATGTAGTCCCATGTAGTCCTAGCTCACGAGACCTCATGCATGCACATGCAACCACAACTTAGATTCCTTCACGTGCTCCCCTCCTGCTCCCCGCTGCATGCCTACAGCTCCCAATGCATGCATGTGAACCATTTGAGCCGTGAATTATTGGTACAATAATTGAACCATTGCTGCGTGAAATCAGCTGCTATCATAGCTGCAATTGCACAATTATTGGTGAAATAATTGAGGCAGCCGGTTTATATGGGGTGTGCATTATCGTGAGAACATAAAAGAAAGAAAGAATGGAGAAGATTGCAGCCAGAGCTTGGTCTCCGAGATTGCAGCCGAAGAAAGGGAGAAGAGATTGCAGCCGAAAGAAAGAAAGGGAGAAAGGAAAATAAGAAGAAGAAAGGGAGATAAGGTAAATTTTTTTATATTTAATTAGTTTATTATTATAAATGTTTAATTTGTTAGTTTAGGGTTTAGGGTAAAACAAAAAGCAGTTAATTAGTTTGTTAGTTTAGGGTTATGATTGTTAGTTTAAGTTATAGTATACAAATTAAAAATTATTTAATTAGTATATGTTTGATAGTTTATAGTTAAAAAATAATTAATTAGTTTGTTTTGTTAATAGTTAGTTATAAAAAAAATTATTTAATTAGTTTGTGTTAGTTAAATAGTTAAGTTATATTGTTTGTTGAATTTATATTATATAAAATTAGTTAGTAAGTTTATAGTATATTATAATGAAAATAGTTTATTAGTTAGTTTTAGTTATATAAAAGAATATTTTATTAGTTGTTTAAGGGTTTAGCGTTTACGTTTAACTTATATTTTAAAAGTTTAGTTTGTTAGTTTATTAGTTTATTATATTATAAGTTATTATTTAAAGTTTAGTGTTGTAAATTAGTTAGTTAGTTTATATTAGATTATATTAAATGATTTTTTAAATATTGTTGTTTAATTTTTTTTACAGATTCATTCCAATGGCTGACCAAATTCCACTGTTGAGGCTTGACAATGAACATATTTCAAGTCATTTGGGAATAATGGTGAATAAATATTTGTTTAATGAATTATAATTAATAAATATTTGAATATTATTTTATGATTGTGATAATTTTTTTGAAATATTTAATTGTAGGAGGACGAGCGAGTCATTCGTCTTCGACTACATAGTGCCCAAGCCACACCCACTGATAGAAGAAAATTTGCAAGAGGCTGGATTTTGGTATATAACTTTGTGCGAGATTACAAGTTGGTCCCAGGTTTTCAGTGCGTTGATTGAACGTTGGAGACTAGAAACGCACACGTTTCATTTGCCGTGTGGCGAATGCACGATAACTTTGGAGGATGTGGCAATGCAACTCGGGGTCCAAACTAATGGGATGCCGGTGGTAATGTCACATGAGTTTAATAAGGTGGAACAACTTTGCAACTTGTTTCTTGGGAAAGCGCCCGTACCACCAGAGTAAAGGGTGGCGGGTGAGGTTGTCATGGTTGAAGAATGAATTTCAACTTCAATCAAATAGTACGGAGACGAAATTATATATGCAACACGAGCATATATTACAATTGATTGGGGGAATTTTGATGCCTGATAAATCCGGTAGTTATGTTCACACTCATTATCTTCTTTTTTTAACAAATTTTGAGAATTGTAGGCAATATAGCTGGGGTTCGGCGATATTGGCGTTTTTGTATCGTGAGATGTGCAAGGCGTCATTAGTCGTGAATGATAATACAGTAGAAATCGGTGGATGTCTGTTGCTGCTACAATCATGGGCTTGGCATAGACTTCCGTTTTTGACACCGATTAGTCGGACTGCGGTTGACTTTCCACTTGCCGGAAGGTAATATGAATCCTCTATTTTAATATAAAATATTAATTAAAAAATATTTATTTTGATTAAAATTATTGAACAAAATGTCTCTATTTTTGTTTTGATTGATATACAGATGGAGGCATAAAATTGAAAGCACAGGGTTGGTGCACAACAACATTAAAGAGTTCAGGTTGAAGATCGACATTAAGGCCAAAAAGGAGGTATGCATAATCTGTATTTTTAATTATTATTTAAATTAACTATATTAATTGATTTAAATAATTTTATTGTTTTTGTAATTTTACAGTTTAATTGGAGACCATACATGAAGAATTATTTGCGTTGATACCGCATGATATTTTAGATGGGTTTCAATATTGGTGTGCTGTTACACCATTGATAAATTTTGCTTTTGTTGAGATCCAATTTGGGGATAGAGTGCTGAGGCAATTCCACTTCCACCAACCTATTCCGCGGAGTCCATGGGATCATGACCTCCTCCAAAACTTAGATGGTCGTCGTCCAGTGAATTGGGTTGAGACGCATGACGACCTGCACAGATTTGATGGTCATCGTAAAGAAAGCGTTAATTGGGTTGAGAAGCATGCAACCTACATTAATGCTTGGAACAATAGGGCTTCATTCATGCCAACTCTTGACGCCATTCAAGACGACGACTTTAATTTTGAGACTTCGGCTTACCTTGCTTATTTTTTGGATAATGGAAAGCCGTTCCTCACAACATAGTAGAGAGGCGACAATTTTTGAGGTTTAAAAAAAGATTTGGTAAAGCTGAATACTCTCTACCGAGTGGGAGGGGAGTTCATCTCTACAACCTGAAGCGGAAATGACCGATGTGGATAATAGCGCACCACAATCGTTGCATCACGCAGTTGATGATTCTACTGTCCCGGCATACATACCAGAGTTTGTGCAGCCTGAGGCACCCATCTATTCTCCTACGTTTTCGTCGACGTATGACTTTGAACACATGACAGTTCAAATACCCCCAATGAATGAGGGGGATGGGTACAATACTCCTGAGCCACAACGGCCACAACGTATCAGACGTCCGCCCCGACATTATCATTCAACAAAACCCCAGCATCGACAACAATTGTAAACTCGTTTGCTATTTATTACAAATTATTTATTGAAATTAGATTAGTTTTTTTAACCTTAACAATGATTTTTAGTATCAAATCATTATTAGTATCAAATAATTAAATATTTAGTAAATCAACTATTTTAAATCATTAGTATCAAATAATTAAATTAACAATAAATCCTTATTAATAATAATTAGTAAATCATTAGTATCAAATCATTAAATATTTAAAAATCATTAATAAATTTGACTATGTATAAATTTAAACTCAGTAATCCACACTTGTACACTCATTTGTTAGTATTCTATAATTATTAGTAATAATTATTAAATCATTAGTATTAAATCATTATTATAATATTACTAAATAATAAATAATTATTATAAAATCATTATTATAATGATTATTATCAAATCATTACTAAATCATCAAATCATTAAATATTTAAATCATTATTAAATCATTTTTATAATTATTACTAAATCATTATTATAATGATTATTATCAAATCATTACTATATGATTATTATCAAATCATTACTAAATCATCAAATCATTAAATATTTAAATCATTATTAAATCATTTTTATAATGATTAATAAATACATAGAAATACATATATTATTACTAATGAGGCCTATATCTTGGTAAATTAGGACAATTGTTTTTTGAATGGCCTTCACCCCTACATAATCTGCATCTCTTTGCTTGACGTCTCTCTATAGCATGAAAATCCATACTGGTATGAATTCGAGTGGACTTAGGTCGACCCTTTGGACTTCTGCGAAGCATTGGATTTGGTAGACATTCATCATGATCCTTTTTGGGCCAATATGATTCATTCGGGATCTGTCTGAACACATAGCTGTAGACATTTAATATCCTACGTAGGTGGAAGCATTCATCAACATAAGTGTATGCGCTTACACCAGCATACATACATGCAGCGACTGCATGAGCACATGGATATTTCCATGCCTGAAAACGACCACAATCACCATTTGTGTCGTAAATCAACTCTAAATGTTTGGTCTTCTCCTCCGACGTTACGACGTATGCACGACACGACAAAAGTATGACCAACTCGGTCGGAATTATGAACAACCATTGATGTTGCCAATTGCTCATTTGCTTCCATTGATTCCACCACTGTAGGAGCCCAAGTTTTACCTCTATTTATGAGACTCTCAATTTCCTTGCCTTTGTCCGACCAAACTTTACCCAGTCTAAAGTACGTCTCTTTCACCACACTCGCTATTGGGAGATGACATGTACCTTTTAGTACCGAATTAATGGCCTCAACAAGGTTTGTGGTCATATGTCCGTATCTCCGACCTTCATCGTATGCTTGCGACCATTTTTCCCGCGGTATTTTTGAAGCCCACTTCCAAACACGCTGATCATCGTAAAATACCTTCAAATTCTCCAATCTCTTGTCAAAATTTGGTCGACGTAGTTCGTATCCTATTCCATAATATATTGTGTTAAACCGCAATTAAAAAAACCACGTAAAAAATACACAAATATTGAAAATAAAACTTACCCATGCTGACTATCTCGCTACGAATATGCGTTATGAAACTGGTCGATACTATTCTTGCCAATATGACGGATACAAAATGTCGGATATGCATACGGAGTATCCAACGACTTCCTGGTCGTTCAATTGCCGCCAAATACCCGTTCCTCTATCGGATATCAAGCAAACTCCATCTTCACGAACGCATATTGACGTAGATTGGTCAGAAAGAAATCCCAAGCCTCTGTTGTCTCTCCCTCAACAATGGCGAATGCAATTGGGAAGATATTTCGCTCACCATCTTGAGCAACTGCCATCAAAAGTACATGCCTATATTGACCATACAACCACGTACCATCTACTTGGATCATACGTTTGCAAAATGGAAATCCTTCAATACATGCCTTGAATGCCCAAAATAGTCTATGAAATATTTTCTTCCCTGGCAGAAGTTGACCTTCTTCGTCATATGCGGGCATGGTTTGAGACTTCACTATAGTTCCTGGGATAAATCGCTTCATTGCTTGTAGCAAATGTGGTAGCTCATTGTACGATGTATCCCAATCTCCATACGTCATTGCCTTCATTTTCGCATTCCACACCTTGCCATATTTTACTTGATATCCAAATTGGCTTCGAATAGATGCAACTAACACTGAACAAGATATCCTTGGATCCTTTTCAACCATCGCCTTCACGTATTCACATATTACATCGGAGTCCAATAGTCGGTGTCTTGTTCGATGGAGTTTCGCAAACATGTGTGCGAACCATTATACCTCGTGAGGACCCAAACATCGTGCCTTTGATTTTTCGACACTCTGATCTTCCACTTGCACTCTGGGCCATATTTTACACACATTGCGTATAGGGTTTTCTGGTTGGACTCTGCAATATGGACATCAACATGGCATTTGATGCAATACTCTTTAATCGCCAGCGTAGCTTCATTTTTTCCTTTGAATTGCACCCCAACTGAAAATTCACCAGAATTATCGAATGATTCAGTCATTTGGTACGGAGGTAAATGTGGCATGTCTGGGAATTTAGGTGCCCTCATTGCATCATAGTCTATCTCGTACATGTGAGGAGTAGCTTCATACGGTGTCGGAACTTCATCAATTGCACCTCCACCAAAAATATTTTCGTCGCCGCCCAAAACGGGTTCTTCAGTTTCTTCATCTTCTCTTGAATCATCATGAATTTCTCCCCATCGATTTTCAGCGTCAATATCAACAACCATTCCGGTATGTTTCTCGTCTCATCTCTGCTGCTGTAGATGTCCCCCCGACTTCATTTACACTTTCCAATAGTGCCATAAAACTGTTCGGGAACCTGTATGTCGGCTCCTCAAACTGACTATATAAAGCCATTTCAGATGGATTTTGAGCCACACCTCTTGATGACCTAGGAACATCACATATGTTACGCACATCAACAAATAATTCAATAACTGCTATATTGGTTGACTCATGTAATCCAACCATGGTTCCAATATCATCATCTTCTTCAAGTGGAACTGCAGCATATCTGACTGGGTTAGAGCATATCATAAACCTATACCTCAAACCATCAACTGCAGCTCGAATTTTTCTTTCTATCTTATGCTTCATTTCTATAAATGTGATGTCTTTTTGAACATCATATTTATTGGTTTTTCAGACTGAAAAACTACTCCGACCTCATTTTCCATAATCTGTCCATTATAATGGACAATCGTGAAAAAGTTGTTGCTCATTTTCTCTACAAATAAAAAATAAATTAATTTAGATTAAAAATTAGATAAGATAATTTCATAAATTATTAAATATATATATACTATTAATGATCAAATAAAATTTATTATTTAACTTGATTGATTGCTTACTAATAAACCTAATAATGATTTGATAATTACTATTAATCTAATGATTTGATATTTAATGATTTAATAATAATGATTTAGTCATAATCACTAATAATTATTTATTATAATATTTAATGATTTAGATTTGATACTAATCATTTAGTAATTATTACTAATAATGATTAGTTTGATAATATTTTTTATTTTTTAAAAATATCAAACAAATTTGTTAGGCAAAACTGTCGAGATAATGTTATCGAATAATTATTTCGCGAGATAATGCGTTGTCCGGATTATTTCATTCAATTAATTTTTACTTCTTACTAATACACATACAATGTAAATTAAACAAAATATTTTTAAAACAACACTAAATATTTTTAAACACGATATTTTTTAAAACGGAAATTATCTCGCACAAATTAGTTTATATAATCTAATATAAACTTACTAACTAACTAATTTACACATACACAACAATAAAAAATGGACAACAAAAAATAATAAATTACTCACGTCTTTATGCCTTCTTCCTTTACTTTCTTTTCCTGCCTTGTTTCTTTCTTCGAATCAATCTGTACGTGGTCAAATGTTGTGAAATAATGTCATGTATGTGTAAACAAAATATTTATTTAAACAACAATAGCTCCCACAAATTAATTTTATATAATCTAATATATTATATATACCTTAAACTAATAAAATATTTCTTTATTATAATATAACTTAGTTAAAATAACAAACTAATTAAGCACTAATTACTTTTTTTATAATATACTTCAACTTCAAAACAACCTAATATACGTTTAAAGACACTAACAAATTAATTAATATTTTTATATTTAATAACTTAAACTAAGAAATTAATTAACTAATTTTTTATATATATAATATATAACTTAAACTAATAAACTAATATAATATAACTTAAACTAACAAACTAATAATTTATACTAACAAACAATTAACTAGATTTTAGTTTACCCTAAACCCGAAACTAACAACTAATAATTTCATATAATAAACTAAATTAAACAATAAAAAAATTACCTCACGAACTATGTTTGCCTTTGTCTTCTTTTCTTCTTCTTCCTTTTCTTTCTCTCGACAAAGTTTATATGTGCTTATGCTTCTGGTTCTGCTTGTGCTTCTACCCTAAACCCCATATCCTTTATATAAAGCAACTGAGCGTTGGACAGAGTCATTAAATTTGACTGTTGAAGCAAATAATATTAGCATTGCATCGTATAACTATTGAGCATTGAAAGGCTGGCAGCTAAATTAACGCTGCAATAACGCAACTATAGATGCAACACATACAGCTACGGATGCAGGAATCTCTCAGCTATGATGCAACGCATGCATGCAGCTACGGAATCTCCCAGACCTTGGTCGCCGAGACTCCATGGCGACCTACCACCCGCCGTGACCTACACCGTTCGACGTGCATGGCCCATGCACAGTTCCCACGTCCCATGCACAGCATGCATCCCCAACTCCCCCATGCATTCCCACGTCCCATGCACAGCATGCATCCCACAACTCCCCCATGCATGCTCCAATACTATTGATTGCATGGACCTCCTTTGCAAAATACCACACAGGTCGCTCGGATGCCATGGCAACCTCCAAGGTCGCCCGGATGCCATGGCGACCTCCAAGGTCGCCCGGATGCCATGGCGACCTCCAAGGTTACTGTAGAATTCACCTCATTTCAACAATTAATCTGGGATATGCATTATATCGTGAATAAAAAAGTTCGAGAACATTATCTCGTGAATTCACCCTTTTTTTTTTCCCTTGTTTACTGGATTTTGCATTTGGGGAGTAATGTAATGTGGTGTGATGCGTAGGGAAATGAACTGTGGTACGGACCATACAGAGTGAAGTACTTGGGACCCTTTTCAGCTCAGATTCCATCCTACTTGAACGGGGAGTTCCCTGGTGACTACGGATGGGACACTGCTGGTTTGTCAGCTGACCCCGAAGCCTTTGCCAGGAACAGAGCTCTTGAGGTAATCCATGGAAGATGGGCAATGTTGGGAACACTAGGGTGCATCACCGCTGAAGTCCTTGAGAAATGGGTTAGGGTGGACTTCAAGGAACCAGTATGGTTCAAGGTCGGAGCTCAAATCTTCTCAGAAGGTGGCTTGGACTAGCTTGGCAACCCCAACCACAACCTCGTCCATGCTCAAAGCATTCTCGCTGCCCTTGGGTTCCAGGTCGTCCTCATAGGGCTCGTCGAAGGTTTCCATATCAACGGTCTCCCCGGTGTTGGAGAAAGCAACGACCTTTATCCCCGGTGGCCAATACTTCGACCCTCTTGGCCTTGCTGATGACCCTGTCACGTTTGCCGACTTAAGGTTAAAGAAATCAAGAATGGCAGGCTGGTCCTGTTCTCTATGTTTGGTTTCTTCGTCCATACCATTGTGACACCGGACAGGATAACGATTATCCTGAGACTAGTTTCAACAGGTGATTCACAGGAGAAAATTCGTCCAAAACTATAGAAAAAAAAATCTCTAGGGTTTAACAGAATATTATAAAATCAAACAATCCCCAAAAATCAATCCACAAATCGGACTGTTATAACCAAAAATCGTGTTTATCCGAATTTTACCAAAAATAGCAAAATTCCGAAAATCACTCTAAATTGAAATTCGAAAAAAATTAACAATCTGCAAAAAATCCGGCCCAAATCATATTTAAATTGACTTCTTAACTGACAAACGAAATATTACCATAAATAGTAAAAAATAAAACTAGTGATTCGGAGGGAAAAACGACAAAATTTGAGGTCTAAAAAAAAGGCCACAAGGAGCCATGCTCGATGTTATAGTCAAAAGACTGAAACGCACTCAAAACGACCCCAATGAGGAAGATATCACAATCAACTCTCGCCTTTGCGCTGATCTGCCAACTCATGGTATCTCAGCGCCATCAAGGTGCAATATGACAACTCAGCATTATCTGTCTCGAATCCCCTTGCATCACATTGTCACCGGAAAGGTCCCCTGGAAAACCTCTTGGACCACCTTGACAACCCTGCTGCCAACAATGCTTGGGTCTATGCTACCAAATTTGTGCCCGGATCATAATTAAATTCCCCGGAATCGAACTTGTTCCATACTTTACATGTTCATGTTCAGAATAGAGATATGTATCATCAGCACTTGTAGATTTCGCTGATTTAAACCGTGCATCACTGGGAATTCAACGAAACTCTGTTTGAGTTCGGTTTAGGGTTCAACAAAGATGACAGCACACAATGAAATTGCAGATTCTATGACAGAATAATTTAGGGAAGGCATATGAACACTTGACATTTCATCTGTATACCGAATACTACAAAGTTGGAGCTTACATAACAAACAACAGAATATACATAAACTATACAGAACTACTCAAAGAGCGGTCTCGACGAATTCCTATTTTGTCTATGCACAAGGTAATTCCTCCCACCGAGTAACAAAAATTGGTAAGATACACAAGCACAATGTCTTCCTCACTGGCCATGGACTACAAAAACAACTCTATTTGTTGCAGTAAATGTAACTGTACCGGAGAATGGGCAGTCATTTAAGCAACAATTTTATGATAATTTCAAGGTGGGATTCGATCAAGATCTTGAACCTAACTTCTCCCACCATTTTCTTCGAGTTCTGTCCGATTCTTGATGCCCACGCTTATGTAGTCTTGTCTTGGTTTCCTTTAGTCTCATCTTGAAATCTTTCTTCCACATCTCGAACCTGCGTTTCAATCTTCGAAGATCATCATCAGGATTCACAACAGAAGCTGGTTGTGCTGTTCTGGTTTCAACCAAAGATTTTGCATCATCGTCAAAAGCTTGTTTCCTCTGATCAAACTCTTTTAGCAGAGTTCCCACTGCATTCAACGAGCCATTCTCCCTCACCCCAACAGGAGTATTCACACCAGGAGTTCGAGATCCCATCGACAAGTTTTCCTCAGAATCATAACGGCGAGGGGATACGACATCACCTCTTCCTAGCTGACCAGCAGTACTGTCAGCATCAAGACTCTTTCTGGCTGCAGCAAGACTTGTCTGCAATAAATTGCAATTATTAAACAATTAAACATGCATTGGCAGCAACTAAGGGGACCTTTTTTGCCAGTCAACGACAATCAGCTAATACAAACATGTCTCAATATTTTTATATATAAGCACAACTCACCTGTAACGATGCCATTTGTTTTTGCCACATGTCTTCCATTGATTTCATCTTTGCCTCATAATCCAACATCTTTACCTCGTACTGCTGTAATTGGTCGCATAAAGCGGTGTTTTCCTGTTCTTTTTGCCCCAGAGTTGCTTCTGCCTTGAGTACCCTTCTTTGAAGCTCTGCCATAACAGAAGGTACAACTTGAATCCGCTGCTCGTGTGGTGTTTCCTGGTCAGCCAAAAATAGGGTCCGAGTAAATCCTTCATAGTTCTTCAGCAGATAACGAACATTTAGAAAATAAAACATGATCTTCAGCATGCAAAGAAGAGAATAAAACTGGTTTGGAAAATATCTTTAAAAAGAAAAGGAAAGGAATAAAACTCTAGTGTGTTACCATGTCAACCGTGGGAAATACCTTTGCCTCAGAAAGCTTCCTACCAGTCTTTCGTTTAGATTTTATGCTTACATGGTTCAACTGTTTTGAATTATACATGTTATCAAAATCTCTCCGGACTAACCACCCACGGATTACTGCAATGGAGAAAAACATGATGATAAGAGAACAAGTCATTTGATTGACACAAATTTAGTTAGAACACATAATTTACCAGATTGTAAATATACAACTGATGTCAACTGCTCATCAAGTAACTGAGAAGCAAATGCTGAGCACCTATTGGCCTCAATAGCATACTTCTTATGATACTTTCACCACAAACAACTGCATCAACAAGTCATTTGATTGACACAAATTTAGTTAGAACACATAATTTACCAGATTGTAAATATACAACTGATGTCAACTGCTCATCAAGTAACTGAGAAGCAAATGCTGAGCACCTATTGGCCTCAATAGCATACTTTCTTATGATACTTTCACCACAAACAACTGCATCACAAAAGAAATATCCATCGATCAATTGAAAGTAATAAGTGTGAATTGGCAAAATATAGAGTCAGTGATCTAGAAAAGGCATCAACTTATGATAAACGAAGATAAATTACACCAAGCTTCTGTAGCGTTAAAAGGTACATAGAGGATTTTGTTTGGAAAAATCTCTCACAAAGCAGAAATATATATCGGAAAGAATTTTGCTTGGAAGAAGCTACTTACATGATTGTATATTTTTTGCTCCTTTGTTGAGCTCAAGGAAAAGGCAACGAGCTCGGTGACCGCGGAAGTACTTTTGAACCCCAATTACTCCTCGCAACACCTGTTTTCTCCTGTGCTCCAATGCACCGATCTGCATGCCAGACACAGCATCAAAGAAATTATTACATTTATTTAACCATAAACAGAATGAAATAAGTTGGTATCTCTATTTTCCAAAACTCAGTATGTTAGGTCCAACTCTGAGCATCAAGAGATATTTCAGGCTTTAATTTGCCACAATGATACAAGAAGTCTTTGGGCAAAGAGATATTTCAGCACCAAAACTGAAAGAAACAAGAAAAACAAGACGAATGTATAAAACTTACCTGTCCGGTTCGAAGAAACAGTTTCGTATAGCCAACTTGATACATTTCAGGGAGGACGTTAAATTGTTTTAGAAGAGCAACTGAAATGCTTAATGGATCGTGAGGTGCGTTGGTCTCCGAAAGTAGGAACCAATACCTATGAAATACTTGAATATATGAGAACTCTGCTAAAAAGAGAGAAATTTTAAAAACGTAAACAAGCCATAAACTACAGAAGGTTTTAGCCACTACCTTTCTGCAAACTCCTGATGTGTCATTCGAGTTGAATATCCTAATTTTGAGATTCTAACAACCTCCAAAACTCCACAATATCTAAGTTGCTGCAGGACAACATCCTCTTCATACTTGTCAGGGACCTGCTTGCAATTTGGTTTTATGCAGCGAATAAAGTGAGGTGTTGTATTCTCTAACTGGTGCATTAGTTCGAAAAGTTGGCCCTGCAAGTACAGAAAGAAAAAAAAAAGTAATCCACAAAGCATGCCATTGTGCAGTATACACAAATATTCCTACTACCATATTAGCTACCCCTGCACTGACAAAGGAATGTGAAGATTTCAAAGGTAAATTCACATATCAAATGCCCAAGAATAAAAGACATGCAAGAATAAAAAATACTCTATAAATTATATTCAACGGATTGGCAAATGCTGGAATGCTTTACAATGGAGATTTACGTAAGAAAGTTTCTCCAATAGAGATGGGAACCGTAAAATACATTACAATCTCCGGATATATTTGGATCAGAATTATTAAGGAAGCAAATTTACCTTGAATTTCGTAACAACACTTAGCTCCCGTGGATACAGATGAAATCACTGGTTTCAATGACTGATCAAGCATTTTTTTGGCAAATGATTGTGGCAATTGGCCACTACAGGATGACAGAAGTTGGACCAACCCCGAGTTCAGAGGATCTCGGTTCTTTTCCAGAAAGCCATTAGTATCATACAGTACCTGGCAGAACTCCAAGAATCAGTAATTTCATCCATGCTTTGAACATTACCATCTTATTAGCATTTCGTACCATTTGAATCAACTATCTAAACAAATTCAACCTTTTCAAAAAATTTAGACTTTCTGAAACATATTTCAGGGTTCGTTATCTCCTATGAAATTGAATGAAAAGAATCTTTTTAATCCTCAAAAGTACATTGACTGACCTCTCCTGCAAAATGTCGAACACTAAAGGCCCTTCCTCTGTCACCTTTGAAGTAAGAATTAGCATGCAGATGCTGCTTCAACTTATTAGCAAGGGTAAAATCAGTTGCATTGTGGAAATTTGATTCCTCATCCAGCAAAGAGAGTATTCCCATTGGTTTCTGCAAAATAAACACCAAAACAGAAGAATAACATTCAGCTTTCAAACAAAACGAAATATGAAAAGGAAATATAAACTCCAGCCATCTGCATTCAGCAACGAAGCAAAGACAACAAACTTCAGTAAGACTAAGCTCAATTTCTAAGAGAACCATAGGATATAAAACTAAGCATCAACACCAAAGCTAAGACAACATACATTAGCACGAACAGCATGCTATATAATATATAGGAAAAAGAGACCAGCAATCCCTTAGAACACTTCAATTGCTGAAAAATATTGAACTAGATTACCCTCTCAAATAAGTCCAAGCACTCTTGGTTGTCTTCAAAATCAACTTTGGCCCGATCAATCCCACCCAACTCATACTCCTGAAATTGAAAGAAAAATGGGAAGCTAGTCAAAATAACAATTTGTGTTAGGGAAGGGAAAAACAAATCCAGAGATAAGAATCAACAACCGTGAACCAGGTCATTTAGAACTTATGAAAAAAGTGCATGCCCAGGAAAAAAAGTCCGAGTACAGGAAACCCAGCTTAAAATTTGAGTTGCTTACCTCTTGCTCAAGCTTAAATAGGTGTCGGATGAAATGTTGTTGCAACCTCTCATTTGCATAATTAATACAAAACTGTTCAAAGCTATTCTTCTGAAAGTCGGAAGACAAAAATAGTAAGTCAAACAAACTTCTACACAATTGCAATATCTAAATAGCTAATTAGAAACTACTTACCTTAAATGACTCAAACCCATAAATATCAAGGATGCTTATGGACCTGTCATCGCATCTTTTACCAACTTCAAGTGACTTGTTGATTTGTTCCACAAGCCAGTCAAACAAGATTGCATAGATGAATTTTGCTAATGCGTCTCTTATGTAAATTGCCTATATTACAAGTTATAGCAAACATATTATTAGGTTGTTATTTGTGCATCACAGCACACATAGCATGTTACTAATGAGATGATTAAGGAAGAATAGTTTTGCTAACAAATACTGGACGAACCTGTTGCAATGTCGATTTCTTAGCAATATTATCCTTGGCAGCAGGGATTCTATGGGTAGATAAAGCTTGCATCAATTCATGTACGTCACAACCCAAAAGCCTGGCAGCACTGGTTAAAGCTGAAAAAAATGGTGGAGGGTATCCCACTTAAACTCGCAAGTTAAACAAAAGGCTAACTACAGGCATTATATTCTTTGTTTTATACAAGGCTTATGCAAATTCAGTTCCTTAAAAAAATGCTACAATAAAGAAGGAAACCAGTTTCTCTCTCTTGGAAGAAAAAAAGAAAGGGAAAAAATGTCGTATTTGCTGAAGAAGTGTCATTATGGAAAGCTAAATCCCGCATTATTACCTTCATCAGCTAATGCCTCCACATGATGTTCTTTGTCAATTAATTGAAATGATATATCTCCCAGCCATAATACTGCAGCAAGCATTGCAAATGCTTGCTCTCGCTGTTCTTTGCCAATTTGAACAATGTCCATGGCTTCCTGCAGAAATGGGCAAACTTTTGCTTAAAAACCAATGCAACGGAAATCAAATGGTAAAAGCATGGCTACACTATCATGGCAACATTAAAATCTAGTCTTTTTAATTACCACAAGCTTATGGAATTTCTGAGCATCTTCAACGCCATTAATCACCAAGTTGTCACTCTGGATAAGATAGCTGTACTCATTAGCCATTTTAAGATTCAGTCTCTCTGCAAAGCCATAATCCGAAGGATCATAAATATATTTCACAGATTCAAGTAAATAAGCTGCGGAACTGTAAACAAAATCATGTATCTATTTTTCAGACCCCAATATTTTTCTGAAATAGCATTGACTGTGAAATGCTGTACAATGAAATATTACCTCTTAGGGCCGATGGAGCACCAGCACAAAGTTGATAAAAGATATGGTAAGACCGTTCACCAGCAGGCACCTGTACTACTCTTGACTGCTCAAACGTGACAACAAAAACATCCACATCAGATATCATACATCTTAACAGAGATAATATAAAGTTTAACTGGGTCAGGAACTTACCTTTTCCAGAAGAACTATCCAGGATCGTCATTGATGAATCAACATAAAAACAATAATAAAGTCAGTAACCATGATTAATCTATGTAATTTTATTACAGCAAAGTAATAATAGAAAATTTTCAAATTCAACATGCTTACAAGTTTGAATGTTGGCACCAGATATCTTCCCCAATTCGGTAAAATGAATTTCAGTAAGTTTGCCCTGCACCAGAACAGAGTAATAAATAAGCCATATTTTTCTAAGCTATAGCAAATGTGATACACATGCTAAAGTGGAAATTGGTCCTCTAGGGTAATATCAGCAAGGATCCTTTAGCCATGAGAGAAATTTTATATAGATCTGCCTTCAATATGTAACAGAGGGAGAACGAAGTAGAGGGAAAAGAAGAACCCACAAATCGGCTAGAATTGTCATTCCTAGATGTTTTGGCATTCCCAAATGCTTCAAGTATACAATGTGTCTCAAGGATTTTAGACTCTATCACACCATTGCCACCTCCAAGAGCAGCTAGGTACTGCATTGTAAATTTTGCTGTTTCAGTTTTCCCAGCTCCACTTTCCCCACTGCGAGATAACTTTGGTTAATTCTATAGGTCATAAAACAAATAATGTGCTTAAAGAACACGGTATTATACTATCATATATTAAGACCAATATTAAATATCCAACTTACCTTATGATTATAGATTGATCGACTCCACCTGCAAAATTTTAACACAATTAATAAAGAATCAGAAACCACATCACCACGACACCACAAGCAAATTGTCACTTGTTTATGCAAACTTCAGAAAGGAAAGAAAAGAAAAGAATGACTTAATTCACCATTCATCATCTCCTTATAAGCAGTGTCTGCTATAGCAAAAACATGAGGGTTGTCTGTAGCTTGTTCTCTATAACTCGTGACAAAATCTTTTCCATAAATTTGGATGTCTTTGTACGGGTTGACTGCTATCAAAACTGGACCAGCTTTACTCTAAAAAAGAAAAAAAAAATTGTATAAATGAAGCTGAGTAACAGAGATAATCCTCACTAGTGCTAGAGTAAGGATTATATCTTTCTTACATATATCATATCACGAGCATATCTGTACTTAAGATTGTGAAGAACTGACGGCTCATTCAAATAACTAAGCTGTATTAAATCATTCACACCATCCAAAATTTCTGGGTTTGCAGGTAAAAGCTCGCTGGTTGATGCTTTTACAACCTATACCAACAATACAATGTAAATCTAAATGAAAACCTGCTGAATGGGAAACAGAAGGCTCATCAATAATTTTAAAAATCAGGAGACATGAACTTACATTTCCATTAGTAAGGCAGACAAATGATTCCTCACCTGATGTAGATTGTATAGTTCCAGATTCCCACACCCCATTAGATTGCTGGAACCAGACACGACGCTTCTGCAAGCAAAACCGCCAACTATAAGTATGATTCACTTAAATCATTATCACAGAAACTAAAAAAAATGCCCAAGGTGATCATTCCTTTTCAATGTTTCAGCAAAAGAGAACTTTAGTGGCAGTATAAATACCATAACAAAGGCTAAACTACTCTGCAAGTTCTAAAGCCCATAAAAGATCACAGATTTCCCCCATGACTAACAATACAATGCGTTGCATCAACTCAAAAAGGAATAATAAAATCCCTTTGTAAGCATGTTAAACAAAAAGCTTAATTGTTTACAAAGCAAGACAATACCAGCAGTAAGAAATAGCTATTATCAAAATCGATCAAATTAAACAAAAGTTACAAAACTATTTTTTTCTTCAAATCTCATAAAACAAATCAATCCAAGAAGAAGAAAAAGAAACAATTTGAACTTAGCACTCAACTTCTTAATAAAACACTCAATATTATCATTTACCAACAAGTTCGCCTTCCCTTTCCCTATTTCCTTAACCTCAGCTTTGGCATCAGAAACTTTATCTTCCCCTATCTTCTCTTCCAGTGCCTCCAAATGATAAGGTGAATCCACATTCACACCTCTCCTCAATTTTTTGCTCCCAAAAACCTCTCTCTTCTCTCCCAACTCCTCTTCCTTTCTTTCACCTTCCTCTTTCCCTTCAACTTCACTAAAGCCGCCGCAGCCGCAGCCTTTTTCACCGTTAGAAACGACTCTGAAGTTCGTCGGAAGCGACCGGCGGGACGAGGGAAGTCTAGCCTTGGACGTAGGCCGCGATGGTAAAGTAGGCGGTAAGTCTTTAGGCTTCTCGTCCTCATTTTGCCGCCGGAGATTCTCCAGCATTTCTTCGAGCGAGCTTTTCGATAAAGCAGTAGGCGACGCCGATAACATCATTTTCGGGGGTAAAACAAAAAAAGTAAACTTTTTCCTTAGAATTTCAAACTAATTTCCTCGCTAAACTCTCTCTGAAATATTTAGACAAAGAAGATGGAAACGTCATACGTTATGAAGTGAATCGGGCCGGGGGGAGAGAGAAACAAACCGTCTCGATTTTTTTTGTTAAAATAAACAGAACAACTGCAACAAAATACCCAAAAATCACAGCTTTACAATAGGAACAAAAATAGATTAAGCTTGTTGGAGGAACAAAGCTTTGAACAAACAAATAAAAGCAGGCAAAGTTGTTTTGGGGAGAAACAACTGAGCTTCTGCTTCATTTTCTTTTCCGTTTCTGCTTTGGGTTTCATCAAAATTAAAAAGAAAAAAAACCGTTCGGATCTGATGATGAATAGGGTCTATTTTATATATTTTTAAGATTAAAATAAGAGGATTTAATTAATTTATCGAAATAACTAAAAAGGAAGTTCTGGGCAGAAAATGGAGATGCAGGCCTGCTAGTGGAGGGGCGTGAACCGAATAGGGAATAAAACCAAAGGATTCAGACCGGGTTGGGGCGGAAATTTGGATAAAATTACCGTTACTAATCCCTTTTATTTATTTTTTTGAATTTTTATTAAAGTCCTTTTATCCCCTTTTCTAGTTCTATGGAAATAGGGATGGGTATGGGTATGGGTATGTGTATGGGTATGGGTATGGGTCGGGTTTCTGCCAACTCGACTCAACCCAACCCGAAAAATATATATCCTTCACCCGACTCGAATCCGATCTAATTTTTTGAGATAAAATTTGAATTCGATCCGACCCGAAATATTATTTTTATTTAATAAAAATAGTGATTTAATTGGAATATATATACATATAAGGGTATTATTATAATTATTCATAAATATATAATATAAAATTATATTTTTTCGGGTCAATCGAGTTGGATATTTTTCACCCTAAATCCGAATCCGACCTGAATCAAATCCAATTTTCAAAAAAAAAATCCGACCCAATCGAGTCGGGTTCGAGTGCCATTCTCATCCCTATATGGAAAACATATTTTAATTATTAAATGTATTGGGAAAAAACTATATTCAAGTAGTTTTCAAATATGGTATATTGGAAAATAATATTTTGAAAAATTATTTTTATTTAGGTAGGTAGGTATGTAGGTAGGTGAAGAGAATAACTTGATTGAAGTAAATCAATGCTTTTGTCCCAAGTATATTTATATATATTGTAAATTCTTTAAAATTTTGTTAATATCTAAAGTTTTGATTTGGATTTATCTCGTACAAAAATGAATAAATTGTGCAAATAAAACACTTTCCATAAAAAAAATCATTCAAATAAAAGTAACAAAATCTTATTAGATCCCCTAATCAATCTCTTTGGGGATTTCCCCCCTCCCCTTGTTACATCCATCGAATTCGGTATTTTCTTTTACTTATTTGAATTAATAATTTACTCTGTTAGTAGTCGTTAGGATTCGAACCCCTGACATTGAATACTCTATGGTAGGTAGGCAACAAAACTATCACAAGGTGGATTCAGATTTTTGAGACGCTCAAGTTCGATTTCAAATATAATATCTTATAATATGTTATTCAGTACAATCTTTGTTTAGAAAAACTTCCCTCGCCCCGACTTTTGAGGTGAAAACTCTAACTCAACTCATTCCTACACAAATTTACATATAATTTTTTTTATTTTAATTATGTAAAATAGAGAAATGATTGAAAAGATATAGATAGGGGAATAAAATTGCAACTATTTCTAAATATATAATGGTAAATTATATTATCATTCACATATTGGGTCAAATATTTTCAACATAAATTCAAAATTTGTCTAACTGGAGACTTTTAAATATATCGATATTCTTTTGTACTATAGATGTCACTCGTTAAACTACAGAAGACAAGTTTAAATACAATTAAAGTAGTATTTTCCAATTTTTAACCATATATAAAAATAAAACATTGATTTTGTGGTCCTTTTTTGCATTGATTTGGATAGACCAAAAATTAATAAATCATATTAATAGAGGAAACAAATTATGGGCCATGAAATAATAAGCATTTTATTTTGTGGTCCTTTTTTGCAATAATTTGGTGAGCACATTTGCCCTAGTTTGCACAAAGCTTGACGTCGCTGACTTGAAGGGGCATGTTTCATGACTTGTTACGAGGATAATGGAATTGAAAATGACATGGAGACAATTTTTGTCCTTGAAGATTATTTTCCTTTTATTAAAGTTTTAGCTTGAATGGTTAAAATTCCAAAGCTTATTTTTGAATCAAATATTGAGATTTTTTAATTAATAACAATAAAATAACTTTACTAAATAAATAAAAATATCAAAAAAGTATATTTACGAAAAAGAATAAATTATATAATTGTATAAGAGAAATAGTGAAAAACACAATTAATAATTGGTTTTATCATAATTAAAAGATGTTTTATCTGAGATGATTATAAGTACTTAATTATACGAGAGAACCAATCCATTAATAATTAAAAATTTATTTGTTAAACATATCAAACTATTTTAGTGGCTAAAAGGATTGTTATTTTCTTTAAAGATGTTGAATTAGAACATTTATATTTATAGTGTATATACATTGTTAATAATAAAGAGATATTATGAGCATATAATAACCTGTTATTGCCACACTATTTTAAAAAGAAAATATTTGTTTTGCAGGGGCAAATAAGTAAACTTTCAAGTTCCCTTTTCCCCTAAACCATGTAAAAGAGCAGGGATGCGTCCTTGGAATAAACTTATAAGTGGAGGGAGATTAATCATAAGGGTAACGTGGCCCCTACTAATACTGTGATGAAGGCAAGAGCCAAGCAACCATACGTCAAACCACAAATATATATATATATATATATATATTATAGGGTTTAAATATAGAGAAAATCGTCTCAGTGACCAAAAATGCCTTATAATATACGATTTTAATCAACTTTTTCCGGATTTGCCAAAATGACCAACAAAATCGCAATGCGATCGCTAATTCGCAACGCGATCTCCATTATCGCAAATTCGCGTTGCGATAGTTGGAAATCGCGTTGCGATGGTCTACAATGTCGTTGTGATTTTCCCAATTCGCAATGCGAATAAGTAAATCGCAACGCGAATTGGTAAAATCGCAATGCGATACTGACTATCGCAACGCGATAATACAAAATCGCAACGCGATACTGACTTTCGCAACGCGATATTGACTTTCGCAACGCGATTCTGACTTTCGCAACGAGATAATACATAATCGCAATGCGATTTTCAAAGTTCGCAACAGGTTTTAGTTTCGCAACACAAATTTTTTGGGTATATATCTACGCAGCAGTAACAACTCATAACCTAAATATCTAAATCGCAACTCATTCCATCTCCATCTTTCACTCTCTCTGCCGACATCCGTTCCTACATCCTTCCCCATCCGGCAACAGGTCTTAGTTTCGCAGCTCGTTTGTTTAGTAAATTAATTTACAACCATGAAATCATCTAATGTTGATCATGTTTGGATAGATTTGTGTTTTGGAGGGTCATGGGAGAATGTTCATGGTGTTTTACAATATATGCCTTTACCCATGAATCTTCAACTAAAACTGTCATTAAAAAAGTTAACTTATGAAACTCTAATGTTACGTGTTTCAAAGAAATTGAATTTAGAGCCCCTAAGTGGATTTAGGCTATCTTATCAGAGAAATGGTAAAGTTTATTTGTTAACCGACAATGAAGATGTTGAACGATTCATTGCTTACATTAGTGTTTCAAGTGATGATGTTACATTGTATGTTGTTGAACCTAGAAGTAGTATTGTTGGGTCAGTAGCGGGTAGTAATCAACTAAGTTTTTCTCAAAACCCACAACCTTTCTCTAATCCAAATCCCAATAAACTTTCAGCACCAAATTCCGGTTTTCGTATTGACCAATTAGACGATGATGAGCCAACAGAAAAAATTGTGAGTACTAGTCAGTATTCGAAATTTGATCTTGGTCAATACCCGGACTTTGAAATTGGTCAATACTCGGATTTTGATGATGTTTCAAAAGAAGAAACAGACCCTGCGTGTAATGATTTTGATATTGGTCAATTCCCGAATTTTGATGATGAAACAGCCGTTGCCGAGGAAGATGTTATTGATGATAATGAGGAGGAAGTTAAGACTGTGAATGAACATGTTGAACATCCATTCTGTAATTCATATAATCCTGAAGAAGAAAAAGAAGAAGAAAAAGTCCCCGAAGAAAAGAAAATGCCACGGGAGTATAACTGGAATATGCCAGAATTACTTCAGATACCGGAAGAAGAGTTGGTAAAGAAAGCAGTTGATTGTTACACAAAAGTTATTCGTATCAAGAAAGATTATTGTTTTGATACAAAGGAAGACTTGAAGACAGCTTTGTATACGAAATGTGTGGAAGATAGCTATCAACTAAAAGTTAACAAATCAAGCAAAGATCGTTTCGAAACAAGGTGTATGATTGACAAAAACTGTACGTGGCGTATGATTGCAAAGAGGATAAAAGATTGTGAAATGTTTCAAGTTAGGACTTTTATTGATAAATATACATGTTCAAGAACCCAAGTTTTTCCTCACCATATACAGGCAAACAAAAAGGTGTTGGGTGGTTTTCTGGCTGAGTTAATGTTTTTGAATGGCAGGGTATATCGAGGACATGAAATTATGACTGACATGAATGCTCAGTTCAAGATTAGTATATCATATTCTCAAGCTTGGAGAGCCAAATGTTATGCCTTGGAATTGTTGAGGGGGTCGCCAGAAGCATCGTTTGCCCAACTGCCGGCTTATTGTCACAATTTAAAGCTGAAAAATCCTGGGTCGGTAACTCATATCAAAACAGATAGAGATGGACGCTTTGAGTTGTTGTTTATCGCCATTGGTGCTGCGGTTAGTAAATCAATATAATTTTGTTAACTCATTTTTGTTAGTTACATGCATTTCACATTTAAATGATTATATTTCTTGTGTATATTATTTTCTAGATTCGTTCATTTATTACTTGCATGCGCCCAGTTATTATAGTTGACGGAGCACATTTGAAAGGTCGATACCTTGGAGTAAACTTATTAGCAGTAGCCATGGATGCTAACAATGGGATATTGCCAATAGCTTACGGGGTTGGCAAATCTGAAACCTCTGATTCATGGACATGGTTTATGGGGCATCTTAGGGATTGCATAGGTCCTATTAGCAATCTGACAATCATATCCGATAGGGCAAACTCAATTGACAACGCTGTTAGAAGGTGTTTCCCAGATGCTTTTCATGGACTTTGTGGTGTTCATTTGTATAGAAATCTAAAATCAAGGTCTGCTGGTATAAAAAAGCACAAATGGACATACTGGAAGGCTGTAAAAGCTTATCGGGAAGTGGATTTCAATAAGCATATAAACTGTTTAAGACATGTTTTGCCTCAGTGTGCTCAAACACTAGAAGATGTCGGGTTTGAAAGATGGTCAAGAGTACATCAACTTGGAGTAAGATATGGTTTCATGACGTCTAATAATGCATAATCAATCAACGCTCTAAGTCGTCATTCCCGAAAATTACCCATTACTATGTTAATGGAGTTTTTTCGAGCCTCTATTCAACAGTGGTACTACAAGAAAAGAAACCATGCAGGTATTATTTCTTTGAATTCGTAACTTATCATATATTTTACTAAGTTTTATTTATTTAAATTTACAGGAACATTGGAACATCGTGTTACACCATGGACTGAAAAAAAGATAACGGAACGTGTTGTGAAGTCAACGTCATGGAGAGTTTAACCATGTTCAAACACTTTGTTTGAAGTACTGGATAATAACTTAAATGGGCTTGTCGATCTAAATGCAAGGACGTGTAGTTGTATGAAATGGAAAACATCTGGTTATCCGTGTGGCCATGTTATAAAAGTTGCTCTTCATCTAAACCAAGATGATTCAAGCACATACGCTATGAATTGCTACACTACAGAAGTATATCGACAGACTTATGCCGAGATTGTCTACCCTATTCCACATCCTTCTGAGTGGGACATACAAGATGACTTACAAACAGTTTTGCCACCAGCCATGGACAGAAGGCTACCTGGCCGACCAAAAAGTCACGATCGTATACCGTCTAAGGGTGAAGAGAAGAAGAGATCGACATGTAGTCAAAATATGGATCACCAGTGCCATCACAATCATCTTTTCCTCTACCAAAATATAGATCATCATCAAAATCCAAAGCTCATATTGTGTCAAGAAAAAGGCAATCAAAATCGCAATTATCTTTAAAATCCCAATCACAACTGGCTTCACCTTTTGGGATTATTAACTTAGGTGATTTTTAAATGCAAACGTTGTATTATGTAGATTTTATGTGTGAACTTTTAACATTTTCAGTTAGGCATGTATTAGTAACTTGAGTTTGAAAATTGTTATGATCTATTCAGTTGTTATCACTTAATAGGCAATCATCTTAATGTCTATCGCAGCGCGGAAATTACTATCGCAATGCGAAATGAGAATCGCAACGAGAGAATCGCAATGCGAAATGAAAATCGCAACGCGAATTTCGGAATGCGAAATGAAAATCGCAACGAGGGAATCGCAAAGCGAAATGAAAATCGCAACGCGAATTTAATTTCGCGTTGCGATTTTCATTTCGCGTTGCGATTCTCTCGTTGCGATTTTCATTTCGCATTGCGATAGTACTTTTTGCCTTCAACATAATGCAGATTGAAATCAACAAAATCAACCATTACATTTCAATCAATTAAACAATCACAAATAAGAATTATGTTAACATCAATTAAACAAATCAACTTTTACAAATCAACTTTTACAAATCAATTAAACAATCAAAAAATAAGCAATAATTCTTATTTCCTCATCTACTATTGAATCAACTTTTGCAGCCATACATCATTTTCACGCAGCTCACTTCTGAGATTAACCTGCATAAACCAAACATTTGCTCAAACAACACTTTCTACACATCTAAAATCTACAAACAGCAAATTATTGAATTCTAGGTACTTAACCAAACATTTTCAAACCACAAGCCTATAAACATACCAATTGTTTATGGACATTTTTATAACGCGGATGCAGGTAGGCAGCGTCTCGTATATATCGATCTAGCCATATAATGCCGAAACCACAAGCCTACTGCAGCTCTATCTCTATCGGTGGGAGGTAGATACTTTATACTTCCTGTGATCAAACGGTCCAACGCCAAGCATACGAGAGGACCACAATCCCCTTGGGTCCTTTCGTTTGTTGTGGTGCGGTCTCGTCTATGCTAACTGTAATATTGAGCTTCTTTGGCTTCTTATTTCCAGAACGAGTCCAATAATTTATCGCATCCAAGAATTTAGCCAAATAAGAGCTCAATCCCTTAATAATATCTCTTAAATCAGCCAATGATATGTAATTTATCATGCTGTCATATACTATTACCTTAAGGGATGGGATCTGAAGCTCGACGAGAAGCCAATGTTTACGTTACAAAACAGGGATAAACACCTGCAATCATAAGTAATAATTCATTCATTTGCACACTTATTTATGAATACCTTTAAACTCAATCTAAAATAAACACTAACTTTATCGACCTCCCACCATGCAGGATAAAGTTTAGCTTGTCCATTGCCCAACGCAAATGATTCATCTCGTTGATTCTTCAAGTGAGCGGCGTTAAAAGACGTCGGCATAATTGTATATCGTGTATTTCTTTTATTTTCCTTAAGTTTCCTAATTATTAGAAGACGTGACACCCACGCATCGATATGCTGTTTTACAAAAAAAGACATATATTAGTAACTTACATAAATTTAAAAAAAAATAATCAAATTAAAATATAAGAAAAATATAAGACTTACCCCTCCATCGAAATAGCCATTGTCTTCGACCCCTAATAATACGCCCCACCAAGACCGATCAAGCAACAAATAGATATCATCGTTGAGCTTGCATATGTCAGTGAAACACCCCTAGCTCCGCTCATGTAGATAAAAATCAACTGCGGTCTTAGCCCAAAGGGTGTTATCCAGAATTGTGTCTGGTAGTTGTTTCCTCTCCACTTCAGATACCGGTATGGTACTGGCCGGTAACTCATACGAGAGCCAACTTGAATCCATCATGTCCGGCACGTCAGAGGGTTTCTCAAGAATCCTACATATGACGCCATGTGAATCGGGCTCTTGAATGGTGGGAGGGACCTCTTCAACGATGACAGTGGCCTCTTGAACGGTGGGAGGGGACTCTCGAGGAATGATAGGGGCCTCTTCAACGATAGGAGTGGACTCTTGAGGGATGACAGGCGAGTCGGGCTTCTTCTTGCGGTGTCTTCGCACTATTGGGGTATACAGAGACTTAATAGCACGTGCACGCCGTCTGATGCGTGAACTCTGTCGTGCAAGAAAAACCCGACGTAAAGCATCCACCTTATCGGTCCGCTAAATAATTAAATACAAATATCAGTATAAACAGACATGATATTTAAACAGTGAAAACAAAGACAAATATATTTCAAACTTTCAACCAAAAGACAAAACAAAGACAAATACTAACTTCATAGTGTTAAAGAATACACAGTTTAGCAGAATTGGCAGCAACCGAATAAATTTACTTCAACCAAAAGACAAAACAAAAAGACAAATACTAACTTCACAGTGTTAATAAACAGTTTAGCAGTATTGGCATCAACCGAATAAATTTACTAAGCAATCTAAGTGAAATTGTTAATTTAAGTGAAATTATGAGTAAATTTATCATCAAGTTAAATATGGAAAATCTTAAACTTACCTCGTTGCGTAGAGTATGAACCTCATTCTACAATGATACTACCATCTCACGTAGAGCGTCAACCTCACCACGTAAAGTAGACACCTCCACACGCCATGCACCATCGTTATCGCGTAGAGTACCGATCTCCTCACGCAAGGCATTGACCTCATCACGTAACTCCCTTGACTTATCCCGTGGAGGTGGAGAACAGGGAGATAGAAGTCGTGGCATCTTTGCCGGTCGCTTATCATGAGGTGATGGTGGAGAAGAGGCTCGATGATGTGACGGGATAGGTGATGGCTCTCGTTGTAGAGGTGTATAGTCGGGTCGATCAGGTGATGGCTCTGGGTGAGGTGATGGCTCTCGAAGTGGAGGAAGTGGAGGCTGCTCATCATTCATGCCATCAAGAAAACGCTGACTAGCTTGCCACCAATCAGTGGGAAGCTCAGCCTCCGTGGGTGTCAGTCTCATTAATGGAATGTTGGCCTCCTAAAAATATAAAAACTCAAACAAAGTTAAACGTCTACTATTAATAACTTGTTTATATATGATAATATTTGTGTTAACTTACATTATTTATTGTCGCATATGGTATTAAGTCTTCTCAATCCAACAGACGTTTCCTCTTCCAGGAAATAGCTCTGGGAATATCATTTGAAGTTTTTATTGCATATGTCTTCATGGCGGGAAAGACCTCGAATATCCAAATCTACAAACAATATAATAACAAACATTAGTAATTGTTAAATAATTAATTATAATTTTGAAAACATTATATAGAAATTCTTACCTTAAAAGCCCAAACAAAGCCTGACAAAGTGTATTTCGACCCATCGCCCCGCAAACTTTTGCGGTCATCAAAGGCAGACGACAACTTAGTCCAGGTAGCTTTCCATATATACGAACCCCACGAAAACAGATTCCATGCATTTAGGTCCTCTACCAATAATATTAGCTCCTGAGGAATAGGTTGTCTGGCCTCTCTGCCTAAAAAGCCGGCATACAAAAGTAGTAGAAGGCATACTCGGACAACATCGACGTCATTCATCCGAGTAAAACCATCTTTCTTATTAAACAATTTCTTCATGTCGTCGACGTGTAAGTTCGGCTTCTCTATTGACTCATCAGGAAAAACCCTGGATAACCATGATGGGCGGGTGATATGACGAGTGTACCGGCCTACATCATCGTGTCCGAATCGTAGACCAGTGATTAAGCAGAACTCCTTCCGCCCAAAACAAGTATACGCCGGTGGAAAATGAAACCATATCTCTTCCTCACCACGTTGTATACTGTCGGGTAGATCGCTAGTCATGGTCTGAAGCCACAAATGGGTCAAATTAGCATCTCCACCCGGATGCTGTACTCTCAGCCATGGCCCGAAGCAGGTTTCCTCAAACAATTTTCTTTGTGCAGGTGAAAGCTTCGAAGCAATTGTAGTGGCTAGGCTAAATTTATTCCTTAATGTCAATGAAGCCGAAAAAAATTTCTACAAAAACAATAAACATACCAAGTTAGATATACCAAAAACTACACTGTCAAGATATACCAAAAACAATAAACATAAATAGTAGTTTATTCTTGAAACTAAAATTTGCAACAGTGTTTTGTCTTTTGGTTGAAATGAAAATCGCAACGAGATAATGAGAATCGCAACGCGGAAATGACTATCGCAACGCGCGACGAGAGAATCGCAACGCGAAATGAAAATCGCAACGCGAAATGAAAATCGCAATGCGATTTTGGTTTCGCGTTGCGATTTTTTATTTCTCGTTGCGATAGTTATTTCCGCGTTGCGATTTTCATTTCGCGTTGCGATTCTCTCGTCGCGCGTTGCGATAGTCATTTCCGCGTTGCGATTCTCATTATCTCGTTACGATTTTCATTTCAACCAAAAGACAAAACACTGTTGCAAATTTTGGTTTCAAGACAAATACTAACTTTACAGGCTAAACAGTTTAGCAGTAATGGCAGCAATCGAATGAATTTAATAAGAAATCTAAGTGAAATGGTTAATCTATTATTAAAATTACCAGTAAACTTATCATCAATCTCAATATGAAAAACCTAAAATAATGCAAAATTTTCAAAAAAAAAAACTAACCCTCGGAGGTTGATTTTCCATTTCTGAATGATTGTGAGGGATTTTTGACTGTGAATGGTTGTGAGGGATTTCTCCGGCGATGGGGACGAAAATCTTCGGAGATGGGGACGGATTTCGCCGTAGAGAGTGAGAGATGGAGATGGGACTGAGTGTTGTGATTTTGGGTTTGAGGTTATGAGTTGCGATTACTGTGGACGGTTCAGTTTCTGATTTATTAAGAAAAAATTCGTGTTTGGAATTTGAAAAAAAAAAATACGCGTTAATACGAATGACGCTATGTAAATCGCGTTGCGAAAGTCAGAATCACGTTGCGAAAGTCAGAATCGCGTTGCGAAAGTCAGAATCGCGTTGCGAAAGTCAGTATCTCGTTGCGAAAGTCAGTATCTCGTTGCGATTTTGTATTATCGCATTGCGATAGTAAGTATCGCATTGCGATAGTCAGTATCGCATTGCGATTTTCCCAATTCGCGTTGCGATTTACTTATTCGCATTGCGAATTAGGAAAATCGTAACGATACTGTAGACCATCGCAACGCGATTTTCAACTATCGCAACGCGAAATGCAACGCGAATTTGCGATAATGGAGATCGCGTTGCGAATTAGCGATCGCTTTGCGATTTTGTTGGTCATTTTGGCAAATCCGAAAAAAAGTTGGTTAAAATCGTATATTATAAGGCATTTTTGGTCACTGAGGCGATTTTCTCTTAAATATAAAACAAGTGTACAAATTATTCAATTTTTCACGAATATATGTCTAAAATATTTTTAATTCATCCCGGTATTTAAAATTATAAATGTTATCATCTTAAGTGTCTCGGCCATCAACGATGTTAATTTATTCCATTAAGTGACAAGTATTACAATCTTATAATTTAAATATTTTTATTTCAAATTGAAGAATTAAAATTATATATTTAAAAACATAAATTTTTTGAAATAACCAAAGATTTTGAAAACCTTCATTTCAATCCTAAACCCAAGTTAATTGTCACCCTTTGCCGTTGACAAATATCCACCCGACCTCATCTCCTTCGGCAACCAAAAGTCTTATGAAATCGTGATAGATTGACAGCCGACAAACAGTGAATCAACAGTTTATACTCTACGAATCATAGGATTAAAATCGTGATTCTACGCAATTCCGACAACCAATCGAGGACAAATACAATAATGTATGACTAGGAGGATAGCAGGAATTATCGGTGCGGTTGTGGTCGGAAAGGCGACTGGTTAAGATTAGGATTTTGGGATTTTAGAGATTTTTGGTTTTTTATAATTTAAGAAAAAATAGTTTTTTTGCAAATATAATAATATTTAAAAAAAATTAAAATCAGTATATTGTGACACATGTCACTTACCGGAAGAAATTAACGACGTTGACTGTCCAAATACCTAAAATTATAACGTTCGTAATGTTAGGAACCAGATTAGTAAACAATATTGTATACATCATTCTTGAAAAATAATATAATTTAGACATTTATTTTATATTTAAGCCATATATAAATATATTAAAATAATATTTGCATGTAATTTATTATTTTACGTTTGAATTATATTTATTTTTATATTGGTTCGATTTTAAATAAATTTAAAGAAGTATATTCTCAATCAACACCTCAACATAGTGAATTTAATATTTAAATTAAAAAACTATTTTACATGGTCTTAAAAAAGATAATTTATTTATTATTATTTTTTAAATTGAAATTATGGGTACAGGTTGTCTTTAGACATGATGAGGGGGGCGAAAAGTACTTGCTTAGAATTCACATTTTCTGTTTTCCGTATAATAACAAAATAAAATTTATATTTTTTTGTGTCCAAATTATTAAAGGCTGCCTCAAAGTACGAGAACTTGTCGAAATTTGAGACTAACTGCGACAAGTGTTTTCATGTTATGCAGTTTTTGCAGCTTTGCTGCTTCCCAATTCGACACTTTTCTCAACATTCTCAATTGTCTCTTTACGCTCTCTTTTTTAAATTAATCTATTACATTTATAAAAATATGTTGGTCAATAAATATATAATATGTGAATTTACTTTTTTACTTTCTCTCATGTAAATTTTAAGAAAATAAATAGAAAAATAGAACAATAATTTATCACACGTTAAATCATACCATCACAAATGGTTAAATTAAATTTTATTATATTTCTAATTTTCTTGTGTAATTTCTATTTAATTTAAGATAAATATAAGATAATATTTATTAAAAGATAATTCTTAACCATTTTACATTAAATGTTCACACTCTTTGAATTTCTGGCATGGGTGAAACTCCATCGAGGCCAAGGAGAGAGGAGAATAAATACAAACAATTCATAGTTTCGTCCCTGATTCTTGGTGCTCGAACCTGGGATATCGATGAATAATAACAATTCATTTACCATTGAGTTATTCGGTTCGTAGTTGAATAATTCCTATTTAGGGAGAAGAGAATAAGAACTTTTGTTTTTAATATATATTAAACCTACAATCAAAGGAATATGAGATGTGTCAATAAAAAACTTTTAAATACTTGCTATTAAGATCGTTGAAAATTATTTATAATTAAATGTATTCAGATAATAATTCATGTAGAATAAAGATTTTTAGTGATCAATATTTTTTTTTTGTATAAACACAAAGTAACCTTTAAGACAATTAGAGAAATAATTTAGAAGGATATTATCCCTTTCGGATCTCAACAATTTTTACATTTTATAATGCAAAGATGTATCTTGTAGAACTGTTTAGGATACATTGAATTCTATGATATATATCAACTTTTGGAACACAAGAGGAATCTATGTACTTGTGCTCTTTGTTATCTATATGTTTATTGTTAATTTCATTCATAGAGGTAAACATGATCGAATCACGTTAAATCACGTTTCTTGCATATACCATAATTTATGATGATCTCAGCCATATGGTGTGTGCTCTCTCACATGGGAGAGTTAAGGGTGGGGTTATCCTAAAATTAATGTAAAAGGAAATTAATGTTTGATGAAGTTACTAATGAGATTAGATTAGCTTAACCACATAAACTTATTATTAGTACACGTGAGATGAAGCCAGAACTAATAGTAGGAACAAGTTTTTTCAACGCAAAAGCACCGTTTTTCTAGATTTTCGTTTAAGTTAATTTTCACATTTCAAAAGTGAAAATTCGATTGAAAATGAGTTGTTTGAGAATATTTTTATGTTTTAAACATAATTTTAGGACAAAACACTTCTATAAAATTTTCAAACGATCACTTAATTAGAGATAATTACCAACATCAATCACGATTAAAAGCTTTAAAATGAACATCGGTAGAGCCACACCTATTATTAATGTGTCAGTTGACCCCTGGATTTTTTTTTCTAAACAATATTAAAGAAAAATTTGGATACCATTTTGAAAATAATTAGTACTCTTTAAATTTTTTTGACATACATCATCGATTCCCGTCTACTTAAAAAAGTTATAAATTGTTTGAGTATGTACATCCTCAAATTATAACTCTCATTTTTATTTGATCCATAATTCTTGAATATTTTATTTTCATCCCAAATTAAGATACATTCTAAATTGATCCATAAACTTTTGAACATTATAAATTCATTTGTAAACTATGAATCTCATTCTAAGTTATTCTCAAACATTTGAACATTCTAATAATGTCTCCCCTGAATCATTCAAAAATAAGGGGATCATATTAAAATATTCAAATATTTGGAGACCAATTTAGAATAAGATTCATAGTTTACAGTTGAATTTTGAATGTTCAAAAGTTTTAGGATCAATTTAGAATGTATCATAGTTCAATGTTCAAGAATTATAGATCAAATTAAAATGAGAGTCATAATTTAAGAATGTATAATACAATTAACTCTTTTTTTTATTACGATTCGGTAAAGGACTACAACTCCCTATTATCCGAAGGCATGGACAAATTTACATAATGTAAGATGAGCTGTTATACATGGTTGGACCTAGGCGGAGGTAGGTGGAGGCGGTCGTTCCTCTGAAAATTTAAAATTATCATATATTTTAATTTTTTTCTATGTATTTTCTATTGAAAATATATTTTTACCTCCCTAAAATTTTAAATGTTCAAATTCGTTCTCTCTAACACAGAATCATATGTCTGTCTCTATTGTTATATAATTATGGATCACTAACCCCTCGTATACAATATTTCTACAAGCTTTGCAAACTCGAAAGTCGATCGAGTCGAGTACGTGGGATCATCTTTTGGACCATTATTTTATGTATACATTGGCTTGAATACCAAAAGTTTAAGTGTTATAACTTTATCGTTAGTTGGTGGAGTCATGTGGTTGGACAAAGCTTTAATGATTGAACATAATGGAAGGGGAGATGATATTTCTGACAAGCTGACAGGGGTATGTCCCCAAAAGCAGTTGTTTTGATAGCTACCTTCGATCCAACTCCTTTCCTTTCCATTAAAGCATCCCCCATTGTTTCTCTGAGCTTCTCGTCTTCTTTCTTTCTTCAGTTTTCTCCCAGATTGAGTTGTTGCTAGGTTAATGAATGTTTTAAGCCAAAAGGAAGATCCAAAATCAGCTCAGCTGTTAGCCTGTGAATTTGTGTGGAACACGACTGGATCTGTCTTCTGGTTTGTGTCATTTACTAACGAACTGCAGTGTTATGCTGAGCATGTGAATGCTTTCATGGCAGAAAAATGTTCATTTTAATAATTGTTTTTTAATATTAGTTATTAATTAATTCAATTAGATTAGATGCAATTTTTAAAAATATTCAATTAGATTAGAAAATCTAGATGTGTTATCGTAATTTAGAGTGCAAGAGAGCAACGATAAGGGGCATTATCTTGGTAACTTCTCCCATGAAATGAAATTGGGTTGAGAGAATCGGTCTTATAATAATTTTTTATGATACTTATATTTAGGAGTGCTTATCGAGCGAGTCGATCGCAAGTTAGGCAATATTTGTCTTGTGTTCGTAAAAAAATATTATTGCTCGACTCGACTCGTTGTTCATTAAAGTTTTGTTCGACTCGTGCTCGTTAAGAAAATTTGTTGTTCGACTCGTTGTTCGTTAAGCTTATTAAGGTCATTACTCACTTTGTTGCTCGTTAATGTCACCAATTTTTTTATTTTTATTTTTTAACTATAAGTAAAATCGACTAATACTGTATAAAACTTAATATAGACAAATTAATAGATTTAATAAAAAAATGTCAAAAGAGTGTATGAAACAATTTAAAGTCTAAACATCAAAATGACAATCCATAAATACGCTAAAATAATAATTAGGGTTTTTTTTGGTGAAGTAAAATTATAGTTATTAATTAATAATTTAGTATTTTTTATTTTTATTATAAATTTAATAGATTAGTAACTTATCATCCTTTTATCATTTATTAGTAAATTAATAATTTTTGAATAAAATAATTTTTTAAGATAACTACTAAAAAGTTATAAAAAAATTAACGATTTGCTAGTTAACTTATCTAGTTGAGTTAGACTTTGTTTGACTCAACTCGTTAAGGTCTCGAGTCAAATCAACCTAAATCGAGCTTTTATCGAATTTTGACTGAGTTGAATTCGAAATACTCAACTCATAAAGCATCTATACTTGGATCTTAATAATCAATCTATACATCACTAGTAATTATATGTATATAATTTTCAACAACTACTGGGCTTGGTATAAATCCTGGAATTGATTTTGGGCATTTTAAGATTTGGGTTTAGGGTTTAATTGGGTTACCAGTAGAATGAACCAAATTAAAGATTGTATTTAGACCCAAAAAGGTAGTTTAAATTTGGGCTTTCTGGCTCCTTCTCAATGGTCGGTTCGGCGGCTCTACTCCTGTTTATTTCAAAAGAAAAAAATTCCTAGGGTTATTATTAGAATCCTCCAATTTCTCTTCTTCTTCTTCTTCAGCTGTCTTGTTCTCTGAACTCCCAAAGACATGGCGAAAAACAGGAACAAGAAGAAGAGAAACGGCGTCGCTTTAATGGACTGCAACGAAGGAACCGTTCCCGAGCTTCATCAAGGTAGCCTTCATCTTGTATTTTTTATGTTAAAAGTTCAATCTTTAAAAGAATTTAACACATTGTTTTTTGCTGATTATGCCTTTTATAAGAAACATGGTTTTTCAGTGTAAATTTTGGTTTATTTGCAGCGATGGACACTTCAGAGACTGGAGTCCAAAAGCCTGGTTCTGCTACTCCAAAACTGTAGGTGTTACTTTAGTCTATTCTATTGTTTCTTTTGCTAATTTCTCACACGTATATATAATATAGAATATAGATATAAGCTTGTGTATGTGTAAGATTGGGTTTCTAGGTGGAGTCTTTTAGTTGTATTTGGTTGAAAGTTCTATGAATTTGATCTGATAGCATATTTAGTGTCTAGTGATTGTATGATTTAAGGGTAAATGCAATTTTTTTGCAAAACTCTGGACATAAAACTGAGATTGCAAAGTTATGTTTATATTTTTGTGTTGCTTGGTGAGTATTTTTATTGATGATCTCTACAGTTTGGTTGGTAGTTGGAATTGTTAGATTAGTATTTCCAATTAGCGGATACATTGAAGGCTAGAACTTGAATTTTGGATCCTTTTAAGCTCGCTATTAGGCTCGGGTATTTGCATTTCTGAGTTTAGCAGGGATTGTTCGTTGGTTAATGGTGATATGGTGTAGTGTGTATCTTTGACCTTGCTTTTCTTGAGCAGTTTGTAAGTTTTACGGGTCTAGTCTTCTCGTCTCGCAAGCTTGTTTTGTTTTATCGTGATTCCCAGAGTTCGAGGCTTTCTATGCTTTTGTTTTTAGTAGTAGCGAAGCTCACTGTGACGTAGCTTTGTTCACGTGGAAAAGATTCTGGCCACATTGCCTATGCTTCTAATGGGATTTTGATATTCGAAATGATTTTGTTCTTGGCATTCAGTAACGGGTTTTTGTTTGATATTGAAGAATGTAACATAACGTTTATGCATATTAGCATACACGAATGAGCCCAAACCCCGGGGCTGGTGCTCGTCTCTGGACATACTTGCTTAAAAGCCTTTGTCAGAATGCATCTTCGTTCAAATTTCATTCTATCATATTGTTGTCGTCTATGTATTGTTTTTCCACAAACCCCTAACCATGTGCACCTATCTCGAAACAGAAAGATGAATGGAAGACCGATGAAGAGATCGAAAAATGTTCGTAAAGCAAAGGCTGTGGAAAAAGCTATTGCTAAGAACGAGATGTACGCCGAGAAAAGCTCGAAAATCGAAAACAAGAAATTGAGAATTCAATCAGCTAAAGTGCTATATGAGTGAGTATTTTGAAGAATTTTATTGCCAAATGATCTTCATTTGATGTCTTCTCTAATCTCGAATGACTTTTTTTATTAATCTAGCATAGCTTAGGTTAATATATAATAGTTGCAAATTTTGCAATTACAAACTGGTTGTGCTGAAAGTATTTCTGAGGATTGGGGTATTCCATTGCAGTAGAAAAATGTTTGGAAATGCAGAGTTTTTGTCATACTCTGGTTCGAGTTCGGATTTATTTGTTCAATTATCCAACATATCCAAGAGCTATAGATTGTTTTTCCGATATAAATCCTCTAGTCTGGACGAAATTCCCCGTCCACATTAATCTTTAATCGTGCCAACTGTCGGTGGTTTATCGTCGTCACTGAACCACTTTGAGTCGGGGCGATGACATTGCGTTGTATAGGAGTATAAGAGAGAATTGATCCTTCTTGTTGTAAGATCGACACTATTCACAAGCACAATCTCTCCCAAGTTTTTAAACCGCCACTCTTCTCTATCATTTTATGTACTGATTTCTGTTTAAATCAGAATGGACCATAATCTCTCATTTAGACCATCAACACAACTTTTCATTGATAATAATCCACAATATGTCATCATTGAGCTATGATTACATCAATTTGTAAATGAGTCGTCGAGTTATGATCACACACCAATTTATCAACGACCCATTGTTGTTTTATACATTTTTATATTAATATTGATGTTTATTTTCGTTAAAATAATATTTATTTGTATCTATTATTTGTTTGAGTTGTTTAATTAGATTTTTTAATAATTTATTTTTTTAATAGTCTAACGTGATTATAAGATAGCACATGTTCTGAATTTTATTAATCAATTGAGACACATATTCTATATTATATAGACATAGTTACTTAAGACCTTAAAAAACACTTTCATCATTAAATTCTCTCTTAGATGACTAATATATAAACATTGGTGATTTTAATTTATTTTCTTATTTAATAAAAGAAACCATTATTAGATGTTCAAAGAAATAGGAATTTTAAATTTTATAATAATTATAAATAATGTAACCTTTTATTATGTATATATTACCTCAATGGTTAAAGGAATTGTTGTTGTTTCTAGAGGTCACGAGTTTGAGCATCAACGGCTATAGCAGGTGATTGAGCGTTCACTGTCACATTATTGAGAGTATTTTAGAACATATATTACTTTGTAACCACTTTAATTTAATAAAAACTGAAATATTGAATTAAAAGTAATATTTTAAAATTTTAAAGATCTCTTAATTTTTATGCTAATTATAATGACGTATTTTCCAACAATAATTTACAAACCAAATTAGCACATATTTTTAAGGATTATATTTATTTTCTATGCTAATTATAAATGATATATTTTTAAAAATTAAATTACATACCAAATTAGCACTTATTTTTTAATTTCCTCCCAAAACCCCAATTGTGATTTTATTATTAAATAAAAGCTAAAATCAAAATAATTTATCAACCGTCAGATCAAAATCCAACGGTGCAGAAACCATGAACTAGTCGAGGAATAAGGCTAGGAAGAACACCGCCACAGTAGCTTAGCTGGGGCGTATCCGGGTTGATGATGTCAGTGCGACTAAAATTCTGATAAATACTTCTAAAATCTTAAAAAAGTCTTTTTCGAGGATATCTAAGATGTGTCAGTCTTAATATACGCTTAACGTTACTAGAAATGTTGATTTTTTTTTATGTTTTGAGTATTATGTTTTTCTGTTTCAAATGGCTTTAGTCAGAACTCTATACCTAGGAAAAATCCAAAGTCTTGTAGGACAAAATAAAGTCAACATTTTGTGTTACAAATAGCTTTGTCAGGAATTCTCTTCTTGTACCATTTGTTGATTTAGTGTTGATCCTTATATGGCAGTTACATCGGTTTCATAACAGGTTCCGTGGACAGCTGAAAGATGCTCGACTTCTTAATACAGAATAAGAGAGATTATCGGTGGCATGGGAACACTCATACGTGTTTCCACTTCGACATAATAAGTAAAGCGATCCGACTGATCGACAGTTGTCGGGTTAGATTTCAAGTCTGATTCCTTTCCACACTGCATTCCATCTATTACCTGGAAAAAATAATTTCCCCCCTTTCTTTTTCGTGTTTCGTAAAGCTGAGATAGAGAAATAGATATATCTCGTATTCTACCATTGTTCTTGCAAGCATGGAATGTTTGCAGTAATACCGTCAGTTCTTGTTATTAGGTCTGCGAGTCATGTCTGTAAGACATGAGATTAAATTATGAGCTTTGTGAAATGCTGAAGACATGGTTTTAAAGGTGAAAGGTCAACTTTACGAGTAGTGTCACTGATGTTTATCTTGCTCAACTTTTGGTCTCGTAGGACTGTTCCATAGCTACCGAAGAAAATATGTGATCGGTTCTGGAATTCCGTCATCCTGTTCGGTAGCGTTGAGGAATTCAGGTCAGGCTGTACAATTTCCTTTTCAGTATTTGCTCTAATGTTCTACAGATTGTAACTCGAGCCTTAGGTGGTGTTTGTTTTTATAGAGGTAAAATGTTTACAGTTTGCGGACCATCTGCAGCAAAAGAGATGGACCAAAAGTCTGCAGTCTGCAAGAAGTAAGACTGTTTGTTTTTTAACGTCTACATACTGCTAAAATAAACTGAAATATAAATAAACTGATTTTTTAAACTATACTCAAATAACCATTTTTGCTATTAATTTTTTAAAAATTATAAAATGTCATTAAATTTAATGAACTATTACAAAATAGTCACTATAATGTTGTAATAAATTATAAAAGTTCGATAATATAATAATTATTTTATAGTATTTAGATAAATTTATTAATAATTTTATAATCTTTTAATAAATTTAATAAGTATTTTATATTTTTTAAACTTTATTGAAGAAAATGATTATTTGTATATAACTCAACGATATCTAATATACTTTATTTGAAAAAATATATTAAATAAATATTATACGAATTTTATTATTATAAATTATTACATCTACGGACTATTAGATTTTGGTTTTAATATTATATATCATTTTAAAAATTATTATTAAATCAATCGATAATGAAATCAATTTGATTTTAATTCAATCTGTTTGTTTCAGTTTAAGTAATTGTTAAAAAATTATATTTTAATTCTCAATTATTATCGATTCAAAAATATATCAATACTCGATTTTATAATATCATTTAAATCATCTTAATTTATTCGAGCGGTACAATCCGACTCTAGTAACATAAAAAAATATATAATATATATTCCATATATTATACATCAATTAGTATTTTTCTATTTAGAAAAAATATATTATTTGTTATTTATTTATTTATTCTGTATAAAAGGACTTTCGTACTTTACCAGTATTAAATGATAAGAATCAGATTTTTCAATAGTGTGAATATTTTTTTTATTAAAACATTTATTTTGTCTTTTAATGCTAATAATTATATGTCCCCATGATTTTCTAAGTTTTTATATATAAAAAAAGTTTACTAAGTTTAATATATTTTTTCAAATAAAGTATATTAGATATCGTTGAGTTATATACAAATGATGATTTTCGTCAGTAAAGTTTAAAAAATTATAAAATACTGATTAAATTTATTAAAAGATTATAAAATTATTAATAAATTTATCTAAATACTATAAAATAATTATTATATTATCGAACTTTTATAATTTATTACAACATTATAGTGACTATTTTGTAATAATTCATTAAATTTAATAACATTTTATAATTTTTAAAAAATTAATAGCAAAAATGGTTCTTTGAAGAGGTTAGAAGAGTTTTGAAGACATAAGTCCACGTTTGCGCCAAGAAGAGGACGCGCAGACGTTAGAAGAACTTCTGTCTTATAAAAAACAAACTGTTTGCGAAGCCCAATGTCTGCGCGTGGTCTGCGCGGCGCAGACATAAGAGCTTTGAATATCTTAAACAGTGAAAACAAACACTACCTTACTAAATTTGTGCAGATTGTTACTGTCTTTCCTTCAAAAGAGAATTTTGTACGACACGGTCGAACAACAATGAAGTGAATGCTGCTGGCTCCATTCAATTATATATAGGAATAATATCCAATTGTATTATGTAAAACTCTTTTAGTTTTATATCTTTTTAATATCATTGGATGAGAGAAATTAAATGTTGAGATTAACAATAGAAAATGAGAATATATTCACTGAAAAAAGAGTTAATATCAGCATTTGATTTCCCTCATTCTAATGATCCTAAAAAGGTGATTTCACTCAATCCAACGATCTTAAAAAGGTATAAAGTTAAAAGAGTTCAGTGTAAGGGATCCTATCATATATTATCAAACCGTGTTAAATCTGTCTGTGAAAAACAGGTTATGGCAACTTTTTAAGCTTAGTTTTACGTAGTTCGTTGTTGTGTATTTGTTGTTTTGCATGGGAGAACGGGGTCTTGAAAGGCTGTGCCAAACTAAGCGTTACACAGTGCACAAAGTATTGGGTAAATTGCACCAAATATCATTTTTGAACTCTCTGATTTGTTTTTATCACAGTTTTAACTTATTTCAATTTTAGCGCTGAACTTTTTAAACCATTAATCAATTGAAAGATGGGTGATATTACATTCTAGTATTGGTATGCGTTGACGTGAAGTTTTTCATAACAATTGACGGTTCAATAATAAAATTGATACATAAAAGTCCAATAATGACATTTGGTATAGTGCATTCAAAATCATGTGTTACAGTTACCAGTTGGGCTAGATCATGGCCGTTTAGCAAAAGATCGTCTAACCCTGACCAGATAGGCCCAAAAAAATAATTGAAAAATGTTGGAAAGCATCTAGAAAATTTGCTAATAAACACTAATTAGGGCAGGGGCGAAAGGACATCATTTTTCTCGGAATGAAATTAGGAGGCTCAAAAGTACAATTAAAAGTACAAATTTTCTTTTGGATTTGATATAAATGACTTATCATTGGAATTCTAGCTAATATACAAAATCATAGAATTCCAATGGAGAAAAAGAAAAGAAATTTTCACAAAGCAGGAGTTATTTACCCACTAAAATAAGGTAAATGTGTAATATGAGCACTGCTTCTACTTTTTTAACCCCCAGGGAGTACTGAAATCTCTACTGTGCCCCTCTTCTAAGCATTTCCTGGTACCGATTCAGAGACTCCTGCCTTTGCAACCTCATTTCCTCGTTAAACTTCTTGATGAATTCTTCCACTCGGCGGTTCAGCTCGTCCTGACTCAACGAGGGGTCTCTCTTGAGTTTGCCCGATCCAGAAGACCGAGCGAGTGACGGCTCCCTGGTGCGTTCGTTGAAGGTATCGGATTTCTTCATGGTGTTTGGGAGAGGAGGGGGAGGGGGAGGTGTATTAGGGTCCTTTTGAGCACGTTGTTCCCACGTGTCGGATTTATTCAGGTGACGTGTTAACGGCATCGGACGGCCCTCCGTTATCGTCTTCCACGTCGATTCCAATGTATCGTGCCGTTTTGGCTTCGACACCCTCAACGCTTTCCCTGCAAAAATTTTGAATCATCCATCATCAAATTTACTGTTCTGTCCTCACAGTTCAATCTTGTGAATGAAATTTTGCACTTTTTTTTTCTAATTTCTTTTGCATTAAGCTTTTGAAAAAGCATTTATACGTTGCTTGATAATTTTGGCTTTTCACGAATGCGCTTTATAGTTTGATTTTGAAATCTCATGCTACAGAGGTTGAGAGATTTAAGGTTTCTAGTGGTTTACCTTCTGCCGCCGCTTTCACAGCTTTCCGCTGAGCGAATCTCTTCGACACCGGCGGCTTCTCCGCCGATTTCTCCCCCAACAAACTCATAATCTCCATAGACTCACTCCTCATTGGCGCTACCTCCGTCATCACTTTAACCTGCTCCTCCTCCACCGCTCGCTTACTCTCCTCCGCCGCAAGGACTCTTGCTGGAGCGGTTCCATAACTGAACTCGTTACTAAATACTTCACTCGAGACCTTGAACGCCGGTGAAACTATCTCCGGAGGATTGATCAGTTGAGGAGACTCTGGCTTCTGAGCCTGGAGCTTGGAAGAAGCGACGATGGAGATGATGATGCAGTTGATGAGAAGGTAAAGGTACGGAGGCCGAAGAAAAGAAAGTATTAAACCGTAAGTTGAAGGAATACCGGACGTTACGAATTCAGTCACAAACGGAGCTGAAACTTTAAACAAAACGGCCATGGATATGACTCCGGTTGATATCAGTGCTGTTTTGAGAGAGAACGTTAGATTTGCCATTAGCTTAAAAAAGAAAACTGAATTTTTTTCTCTCGAGAAAATGAGTTGAGAAAATAGTAATCCTGAAGGAAGTGGAGGAGATTGTTTTTGGAAGGTGGTGGAAGACATTTATATACGAGAAGCGGAACCGCGGAAGGTTTCGTGATGAAATATTGACCGTCTAATTGGAGTTGATGTGGGGTCACCCGTTACGGTTTTGAGAGACGACGCGTTGGCAGGCGGTGACATGGTCTTTTATTTCCACGTGGTACTGTGCACATTTGGCGTACAGTCCACGTATTTTTCGACTCTTTGATGATATTTATTAAATTTCCCTTTTCTATTTATGCATTTTGCCGTTTTCTAAAATCAATTTTATCTTAATAAATAAACTCAAGTTAATATATCAATTCAACTTGCAATGTAAAATTAAATTAGGTAAAGTAAACAAATAGTAAGGTGTTCTCTCGTGGACTCATTCAATCATTCAAAGTTATAAAATAATATTTCAATTATAAGATATTGATTTGTTAAGTCTCTCGAATATCAAAAAGTTATAAAATGGTCATCTGACTATGATTATGATCTAAACTCGTCATTTTCTGTTAAAAAATTGATGATAGTCCAAGTTAGATGTTAACCTACTGACTGAGATATGATAAAATATGATATTAGAATCTCAAATGACTATCATATCCCAATCAGCCTGTTAACGTCTAACTCAGACGATCGTCAATTTTTTAACGAAAAATGATGAATCTAAAACATTTGAATAATTAAGTGATTATTTTGTAACTTTTAAGAATCGATAAACTCAACAAATCGATGCCTTACGATCATACTTTTGATAGTTGGATGATTTAACAAAGCAATACCCTATAACCAGAAATCATTTGTGTATTTTACTCAAATAAATTTACGAATATCAACTAGAAATAGATTGATTGAATCTAATAAGAAAAATCCAATTTTTTTATAAGCCACAAGTTTTTTTTATTGTGCCAATGATGACATTTATCCTGAGGTTGGTTATCCACTGTCGATGTTCAATTTTTTTATTTCTTACTTTTTTTATGTTTTACGTATGTTTGTCTAATTTTGTAGCACGTTTTAACTCACTCTTGCGTCACGTTTCTTTTGTCTTATTTCATGTTTTTCACCTATCTTTGTGGTATATTTGCAATTGTGTAGATATTCTCATATTGCTCGTATTAGATTTATGATTATCAGTGGTTTTTCAGTGATTAGATTTCTTTTTGTGGTTGTTTTTCGATGTATACAGATTTATTTTGCAAATCAGCTTATAAGTTTGTTTTGATTTGCTCGTCACTCCATTCTCTCTAAAGCGTCTAGCTGGATAGAGACAAAAGAATAATATTGACGATTTTGGGTTACTATGGATGATAAACAGTCTTTGAGTTTTCTTTTTTCTTTTATTTTATATTTGAGGTTTTTTTTATGAACGTAGTCCCTAAAATTCTCTCTTTGATTGATTGTATTGTTAAGGTTGTATCTTTCTTGTTTCAATAACGATTAATATCATTTCAAGCATAAACAAACTTGTAGTGCGATAATAAAAAACTATTATTAAAATAAAGCCAATTGCATGCAGAAAGTATCCATTTGGAGATTCACCCCTAAAGTTAGGTGTGCGACGCATGTCAGTCCATATTAGTTAAGGCGAAGCCTTGGAAATCAAAAATGCAACAAAAAAATAAAGTTTTAGCATATATATTATTTTAATATAATTTAATGATAATTTATATATTTTATTAAATAAAAGGGTAAACTACACCCAATGGTCATTAATGTTTGAGTAAATTTTCGTTTTCCCCATTGAAGTTTCAGAAGTAACAAATTGGTCACTAACATTATTGATTTGTAACAAAATGGTCACTCCGCCATTATCTCCATTAAATTGATGACATGATAACATTAATAAAAATGTTATTCAGTTTTACCCTTAAACTACAACTAAAACATCAAATAGTTCATTGAACAATGATTTTATATCAAATTTATTCCCAAAATTTTCTAATTTGAAAAAAAAGATGTTCAAAGGATTGCCAATTGGGGATTAGCTAATATGTAAACTTCGAGAAAGGATACAACAACGATGTTAATGTGAACGTTAACATTATTGATAAATTACCAGACAACGAGGGGTTAGCTTTTACTTGAATCTTTGAATTTGATCCGCTAATAGAAATGATCAGGAGAGGTATTTATAATTTTTCCTAATGTTCGTGTACCAATAGGTTCGATTGCTCCATGCACGAGTTATGATTTAATAGGCGGTAATGAACCAAAGAGTAATAGAAAATATACAAATGTTCTCTTTAAGTAGTATGAAGGTTATTGTAATCAAGAAAATGAAGGTGCCACCATCTATAAAAGTTAAAGGATAACATGAGTTACGTGTTGAAGTTGATATCTTGAGCAGACTTGACTATCCGAACTAGGGAGCAAATGACTGAAATCTTATAGCAAAAGCTACTGCTAATGGAACACCTTAGACTCGATTGGGCCTAAATTGCCACATTGGGCTACCGAGGCAACACCTAAATTTTTAAATAAGCTCGTTATCATTTAAAACATATAAATGGCATCATACAAAATATAAAACAACTATTAAACCATTTTACAAACCAGAACTCCATGACACATAATTTAAAAGCAAAATAATACATCTTGATGTTTTTGTCTCAAATGCATAAGTAAGTTTCTATGAATACACATGACCACTAAGAATTAGTATGGTACTCTGAAGGAGATGCTAGAATTCCTGTTGCGACAGTGCTCCATGAACTGCTCAAGCTACCAACCTACTAACAGAAATCATCTGAAGGCTGAGATTACAAACCCATTAGTATAATAGCTAATCTAGAGCAACATTAAAAGTTCCATAAGCATAAGCGTACTAAGGATTAGGTATTATGCAGTAGACACACACATGATCTTGATAAATCGATACCTACTTAAAGCTTAACTATTTTGCCACTAAAATAGGCGGTCTCACACTTTCCTTAGTCCCCGGAAAGGCCTCGCCATGAGCATGCCTCTATCAGGTCTCTACTCAGACCAACTGCCACGTAGTTTAATAGCTAATCTAGAGCAACATTAAAAGTTCCATAAACATAAGCGTACTAAGGATTAGGTATTATGCAGTAGGCACACACATGATCTTGATAAAGCGGTACCTACTTAAAGCTTAACTGATTTGCCACTAAAATAGGGGTCTCACGCTTTCCTTAGTCCCCGAAAAGGCCTCTCCATGAGCATGCCTCTATCAGGTCTCTACACAGACCAACTGCCACTCTAACTCGACTGTGTACTATTTATATGTCATGCTGACTAGTATCTGGTCTCACAAAGCCATTAGACACTAGCGACTGTGGTTATCACGTCCGACTAACCCACCCCTCACGAGTGTTATGCCTTGTACACAAATTAGCATTTGAAGTGCCTCACGCACTTACTGTGGTGTATTTGGGTAAGGACATCATACCTACAAACCTGTCCCTCACTAGTGTAGGGCCTTGCGCTCATAGTTAGCCGCGAAAGTGCCTCGTGCACTAATAATTCCCTACCAGGGCCACTAAGGTAACCTGGGTATACCCTATCACGACTGGACTCACTAAGGTAAGGCCATCTTCTCACTGGTTGCTATCATACTCATTCTCTAACTAGAATGTTTCACGAAGCCTTATTAGTCTGCTACTGATGTTATTTACTACGCTGCTCCACTTTGGTTGCTCGTTACTAAAAGGGTAATTTACTAATTCCCTACCTCTAGCGAAGTCTTTACGCGATCTTGGGGTTTTACGATGATTTTTGCAGTTATTGTTCACTGATTGAACTATCCGTTAGCTTGATATTTGACTTGGGTTCAACCCTGGGTAACAACACTCTGAGCGCTCTTGTTGATCTTTCTTTCAATACCCCTCGGATTGAAAGGATGACTTACACCTCCTAGGTTCAATGACATTCCCGAAGCCCATGTTCTTTGCTATTTTTGAATTTGGCTTACTCGTTGTATCGCTGGTCGATACACCCCTTATAATGATCCTCGTTATCTACTATTTATATATGTGCTCGACTAAAGATACCTCAGTGTATACCGCTTAGAATGGTTGCCCCTGTTGTAACCCGCTTACATAAGTGTTTCTAGGCATATTTGGGCACTTCGATCCCTCATAGACTAATTTTTACTAATACGGATCATCTTTAGCTCTTACGGGCCTTCGTCGGGTCAAAACTGACCATCCAAAGTGAGTAGTATCGATACTCTACTTGTAGTATCGATACCTGAGGGTCAAGTATCGATACCTGAGGGTCAAGTATCGATACCTGAGGGTCAAGTATCGATACTAAAAATGCATTATGTTTATGAAATTGAGTCCTAGTATGCAGTATCGATACTCCCACTGGAAGTATCGATACTCCTAGCTTGAAATCCCTAATTTTAGCCCCAATTCATCCTAGTATCGATACTGGACACGAAAATGATTATTTAGTCTCGAGAAATCACCCAAAAATCTTCCTAAAGGCCATAGTTTAGTTTGTAATCAAGTTCTAAAGCTTTAAGGAGTTAACTAGGGTTTTAAAGTGGCATAAATACATCTTTTAAACCTCTAAAACGTGATTTGATCATAATATCAAATATAAACCCTAAAATACTTAAATACTCAAATCATAACAAAACTTCATACTTATGGAAATCTTAACACTTCAAAGGATTATAAATACACTATCTTAGTACTTCAAAGGATTATAAATACACTATCTTAGTTTTAAAAACCCGAAGTGAAGCCCTTTGCTTAGTCAAACTCCTTTCCTTGTTGATTTTGGTTGAAAACTCACACTTTTCCCTCCAACTAACAAAACCCATGGCTTGAAACATTAAAACAACATTGCTAGAGGAATTATGAACGAAAATGGAGAATGAAAAGGCTTAAACTTTTACCTTCGCTAAATCCTTGGAGTGGAGAGGAAGAAGAAGGAAAATGGAAGAAATGAGGAGAAAAAAATTTGAAAGAATATATAAAGGCTTTAAAATTGAAAAATGAATAATTGCACCTTTGGTCCTCTTTAATATTCCAACATTTAAAACCTTTTTTTTGGCTAATTGGACTCTGAACTGGCCCAATTAAACTTAACTCGACCCAACGAATTAAATCATAAAATTTACGGGGCCCACTTACCTTTCGAGTAAACCCAAAACTGCTAACCCAAAATTTGGGGTGTTACAGCTAACATCGAAACAACCCATTTATCCTTGGTTTCCATTGTTTTATTGATTTCGTGTTACCTAACTTCATTTTAATTTCAAATATTTTCCTCAAAAGCTTCCGCTGACCAGAAACAACCTATTTATCCCTTCACCATTTTTCCACCTGAAAAAATAATACAACTACCACTGTAATGTAGAAAGGTATTCTTTGAATCTAATTAACTCTCAGATCTCTAGTTTGCATATGCTTATACCCAGATTTAAAACGCACATGCTTTATTTACAATTGAGATTTTTTCTTTCTTTCTTTAGTTCTTTGGACCATAATTTTATCATGCTTAAATATCACAATTGATTCTAATATGTTGATTTGCAGTGAATTTGCTTTCTGAGTTTCTTTAATTTCAGCAAAACTAAGAGATTTTATTGCATATAGTTAGACATAAGGGAACCAAATACTTTTGAACGTTTAAACTCTTGACATTACTTTTATCGTTCTTTATTTTCGTATTATTGTTTGTGCATAGTCTTTGGAGCAGTTTTATATGTAATATCCACTTCAATTCTATGTATAACGGTCATATCTATGACGACCTCAATTGTTGGTGAAGAAACAATTATAAACTTGCTTCACTTTTGCTCATAATTATTGGTGTTAGCTATATGTTTATTGTTTCTTTGTATGATAAGGGTGGATGTAGTCTTTTCTATTTTTAAATTTAAAAGTTTTGGGGTAAATTCGATAAAAAAATTATTGTTCAATGACTTATGGATGTTTTAACAATAGTTTAAGGGTAAACTGAATATTAACTTTTTTATTAACGTTGTCACATCATCAATTTGATGGAGATAACGATAGAGTGACTATTTTGTTACAAATCGATAACACTAGTGACCAATTTATTACTTTTTAAACTTCAGTAGAAAAAATAAAAACTTACTCAAACATTAATAACCATCGATATATGTTACCCTAAATAAAACAATAAGTCAAATGCATCAACATAACATAAACCATGGACGAAAAACTTGCAAATGCAAATATCAAATTTGGGTAAATTAAAGACAACATTGTCTTGAAAACCAATTTGGGATGTAAAGAATTCCAACTAAGGGTTGTTTGTTTACTTCATAATGATCAAGAGCTGAATGATTCAAATACTGAATCATTCAGCACTATTTTGTTGAATCAGTCAATACTGAATCATTTAGAGGTGTAAAATAAAATGCTGAATGCTGAAAGAGACAAACAAACCGCCCCTAAAACCAAACAGGTTGCAGTTCACACACTTCCCAATTTCATCCTTGCCTTAAACTAATCCTCTAATAATGATCGAATCAAGGCTTTATTCAAGACGATCCGACAAAAGGGAATATTCAAAACAAGACAAAACAATATATTTAATAGTTAATTTAGGATTAGTGGGTGCTAATCAACGGTCAAAAAAAGAGAAGGAATGGGATCTTATATTTTCGGCAGCTATAAATGGTGGGTTGATTGGGACATGGTGCAATCATGAGGGGCGTCTCATTTTGTGTGGTCCACCCCTTCACCGAGCATGTTTTCACCTTGACACTATGGCAAGTTGACCGAATCATGACAATTAGGATGGTAAACGAGTGGTCGGATGCGAGTATCCCTTCTTAATCTTCATAATCATTTAATATTTTTAAATTTATCACCCGTCCACTATTTATTATAGATAAATTTTTTTAAATTCACACCCGCCAATACGGATATATTTTCAAATCCATCCCTACATCCACTATCTAACTGGAGACGTACTCGGCTAGACCCGCATGACAGTATATATCTTATACAATATTAAGATTTATAAATTAGTCTATAAGATTATACCTATATTCATAATGATCCAAAATTTAATGAGTATTTAGTGGGCGGGCAGATGCTGGGCGGGTAAGGTCTCAAACCCATCACCCGTCCACTACTCGCGACGAGAACCACTTTCTAAATCCACACCTTTCCACTACCCATTAAAATTATATACATCCTTATTCCAATTAAAACGGATACAATACAAAATCTACGAAACTGTACCCGTTTACCCTCCCTAATAACAATATATAGTAAAATAAGTAAACTGTTAGACATGTACACGTGGTCAGATTGATGAAGATTTAGATCCATATTTCGTGGTAAAAATTTCATAACGTTACAAACATTCAATTTCATTTTTTTTCTTCAGCTATTTTATTAGACGACCATAAATTATACTAGTGGACGAATAGAGTGCCACCGTCTCGCCGACACAAACCGTGACCATGTGCTTCTTTTTGTTTTATTTTTCTTTCCTTTCATACCTACATCGTTGACTATAAGGATCCCCGATTGTTAGTCGACGACGTGATTTGTTTCTTCATGGTACCGTGCCGTGTAGCATTACGTTCATAAGTTAATTATTAATATTATAATTAGGGATGTAAATAAATATAACATTGAGTGAATATTCACGAAATATTTGTATAGCGTTCGTTTATGTTTGTTTATTAAATTAAATAAATGAGTATGAACAAGATTTTAATGTTAATTTAATAAATGAATGTACACAAATAAAAGTGTATTTGTTTTGTTTATATTCACGAAAAATCTCGTTTATAAACTTATTTATCTTGTTCTCGTTTTCCTCTTATTTTTGTATATTTTAAATATTGATGAAGGTAAAGACTAAATTGAATATATAAATTATGAACATTAAGGAGCTTAAAGACTAGTGGTGTAATTTCATCAACATATTGACGAATGTTAAACGAACATGTGGGAGAATATATAAACATATATGTATGCGAACGCTAAACGAACCAAACACCTTCAAAAACAAACAAATGAACACAAACATGATTAGAGGTGCTTATCGAACGAGTCGATAGCGAGTTAGGCAGTGCTCGACTTGTGCTCGTTAAGTTTGTTACTCGCCTCGTTGCTCGTTAAGTGTCACAGACTTACCTTTTCCAACTAGGTTTGTAATCCGTGCGGCACCTGAAAAGGGACTCTTCCAAAGTCAAGTCAACCTTTATCTCGTATATCTGATCAAACATGAATAAACATCACGTTAGATCTTTGTAGCAACATGGTCCCTCGACCAATAATCTAAGCCCGTGAGGCATAGCGGATGCACACCTCAACCCCTGGACTTCTTCGAGAGAAAAATATTTTATTAACAAAAGAAACATCGGGTTACAGAAGACTCACCCACACCATCGATTAGGCCGTAGGGGCGACCCTCGATGATGTTCACAAGACACGTACTTTTACCTGTGGATCAGCCCAAGCTCTACCGACTGTATAAATTTAACAAAAAAATTATCAAAAGATGATATGAAACAAATTCAAAGTGTAAACTCTAAAAATAAAAATCCACAAATACATTAAAATAATAATTCTGATTTAATTTTTGGGTGCAATAAATAATAATTATTAATTAATAATTTAGTTTTTTTATTAGAAAATTAATAGGTTAGTCATTTATCATCTATTAGTAAATTAGTAAATTTTTAAAAAAATAATTTTTTAAGATAACTAGTAAAAAAATATAAAAAATGAACTAGTTCTTCGCAAACTATCGAGTTTAGTTGAACTTTGCTCGACTCAGCTCGTTAAGGTCTCGAGTCGAGCTCGAGTTCAAGCCGAGTCAACCCGATTCAAGTTTGAGTTTTCTAGCTGAGTCAACCCGAGTCAAGCTTTTATCGAATTTTTGCCAAGTTGAGTTTGAGTTGCTCACGAGCTGCACAACTCATTAAGCACCCCCTAAACACGATATTAAAAATTTAAACGAACATGAATACGCTCAAAAGTAAACAAACAAACACAAACACGACCTTATTCATTCAAACCCAATTTATTTACTCCCCTATAATTTACCCTTATAATTATTAACCCTTCCAATTATATATTATACTTAACGATTTTTCGTCCACTTCAAAACGAATGAACCGTTAATTTGAACCTTATCACTCTTAGTTAACATCTAATGAATCATAGTAAACCATTTATGTATCCGTTGTACGCCAATAAGTATATTGCCAACAAGCACGAACTAAACGACTTCGATAATAGAGGAATTATTATTATTTCTTGAGATCCTAGATTCGAGTACCAAGAATACTAGTATATGACGTTTAATGTCAAATGATTGAGAGTTATATTTCAACGGATACTACCACATACTTACCCAAATTAATAAAAAAGGTATGTGGCCAACAAAAAGAAAAACGTACTTGGGGAAGATACGAAAACAAACATTTTTCTCACATGCAATGAGAACAGCCTTGACTTTAACCTACCAAAACCTTATTAATTTCCTAATTAATTACTCAGTGTTCGTTCATTTATGCCGTTCCATAATTGTCATCCACAATTTTCAAGCTCTTCCAATATAATAATATATTCATAGTGAAACAATGAACATATTGCTTGAGCTGGACGTGTCTTTATAAATTTGATGATATTATCTTTGAAGCTCAGTTGGTAGACCACAAGGTTTTTAATTTTGGGGTCGTGGGATCGAGTCCCACGGAAGACATTTCATAATTCGGAGGTCTCCTACGAAAGCTGCTCTCAACCTGACATTGAGGGCAACCTACTATCCTACCTCCCCTTACCCCATTACATATGGGAATAAAGGTCAGCTAATAATTTATCTTTGAAGCCACAAGTGTGGGTATGCACTTTCAAATCTATAGATTTCATTGGAGACTTTTTTGGAGGATTATATGTAATGGCGTAATCACAAATTTGTGTCTATAATAGATTCAATTCAATAATATTGGGCAATAAGAGAAAGGTGGCATGGTGGCATGGTGGCGGAGTTAACAAATGGGGGAGGAGTAGTGGATAAAATCTGTATTCGACCTAATACAAAAGTATGTCTTATATAACGCAAGTAACCAACAAATCATGTAAAAGATCTAACAAACTAAGTCCTAACTAGTAACAAATTAAATACTAATCTTATTTCGAACAAACAAGAATAGAGTTAGGATATCAGCTCGAAGGGCAAAGTATAATTAACCATAAAATGACGAGATAAAATATAATTAATCATAGAATTAAGGGGTTAACCCAAGATAAATTAAAATTAAAAGTTTAATTTGATATTTATTAGGTATATTTTCAAATTATGAAAAAATGACCCCTGGAACAAAGCTTTGTTTTGTCCCTGACGATGGATGAATCCTTAGTATGAACCGTTGGACGAAATTACAACTCAAGTTATTTAATTATAAGATTATATAAATTTAAGAAGTAATATTAAATAATAGAGTAAACTATACCAATGACCAGTCAACTATAGTTTCTTTTTATTTCTACCATCACTTTTGAATTCTTGTCAATCGGACCATCAACTACTTAAATACATTCAATCATACCACTAACAGTTAACAGTTAACGGAATTGCTGATGTGTCAGTTAATAAAATTGGTCTAATTTACATTTAGTCCTTATTACTTACACAATCTATCAAATTGGTCATAATTTCAAATTAATTCAATATATTTAATTTTTTAATAATATGACGACACATGTCATAATATCACTGAATGACTTTTTAATTTAATTTATATTTAATTTAAATATTTCTTCTTCCAATCAGGTGGTGACACGTGACACCACTACACCAACTCTAATTCTTGGCATATGATTACAACCTTCAATATTTATTTTATCCTATAATGAAGGTCAGAAAAAATGAAAACAAAAATAATATATTTATACCGATCAAATTTGAATATATATAAAGGGTTAAACTAATAATTTATACTGGATTGGGTCAGTTTGGTGATTTTTCCCTTAAATCCAGCCCCGCCCCAATACAAATATATTAATATTTTAAAATAGTTAAAATAATATATTTATAATTATTTATTATAATTTAAATAAAAATAATATTTTTTACATTAAACCAGATCTGATTCGAACATATATATAAAGGGGTAAACTAATAATTTATCGGCTTCGTATTAAATTGTTATCATTGGTTCATTTTTTAAAATTTCGGGCTCGGAGCAGGGAAGGGTCACGTAAAAAATATTGATCCGACCCAACCTGATATAAAATATTAGTTTACCCTTTTATATATATTCGAATCAGATCGATTTTAAGGTAAAAATATATTATTTGTATTATTTAAATTATAATAAATAATTATAAAGTAATGTTTTTAACTATTTTAAAATATTAATATATTCGTATCAGGTCGGGTTGGGTTTAAGTTAAGAAATTACTGAACTGACCAACCCAATATAAATTATTAATTTAACCCTTTATATATATATATATATTTGAATCTGGTAAGTATAAATATATTATTTTTGTTTTCATTTTTTGGCCTTCATTATAGAATACAATAAATATTGAATGTTGTAATCACAATGTCAAAAATTAGAGTTGGTGCAGTGGTTGAGTCTACTGCTTTGCTTTCTTGGAGAAAGTTCAACTCTCCACAAAAGCCTCTCCATTCAATTTATGGCACCACATGATTGAAAGAAGAAATATTTATATTTAATATAAATTAAATTAAAAAGGCCCTCCAATGTATTATCATACGTGTCTTCATATTATTGGCAGATTAAATATGTTGACTTAATTTGAAATTATGACCAATTTATAGATTGAATAAGGACTAAATCTAAATTAGACTAATTTTATTAATTGCCACGTTAACTGCTAACGATTAATGTCCCGATTGAATGCATTTAAATAGTTGAGTGGTCTGATTGACAAAAATCTAAAAATGATGGTCAAAATGAAAATGGGTTATAGTTGGATGATCACTGGTATAATTTACCCTAAATAATATTGACTTTCCAAATAATTAAATAAAAATGGAGTAAGAGTTTTTATTTATTTTAAAATTAAAGGTACTTAAAAAGTTATTAAGTTAAATAAATGAAAGAATATTAAAATTTTATATTCATTTGTAAATGGAAAGGTGTTTTACATTTAAATTTACTTAAACCAACTATAATAAAAATATTAATTAAATTAAAATTTAACCATTTTGATAACCTACAAAATGTGTCCCTTTCAAGTAGCTAAACTTGTGTAGACAATATTGACCTACAAAATGCGCCCCTTTCAAGCAGCTAAATTTGTGAGGACAATATTGAAAAGACAGTCCAACAGTGTACATACGAAACTACAATATTCAAAATGTAAAATAATTAATTTTTAAAAGAAACTATACCATATAAATTATATTATTGGATTTGAATTTGAATTATATTAATGAATCTTTAATCTATTAATAGTTGGATAATATGTGGGGCAGACGTAAGATTTTATGTTAGGGGTGAACTAAAACTTAAGAGAGATAAGTAAAATACCAGGGACGAACTAAAATTCTAGAAGGCGAAACAGATATTTAATTGGAAATACATAAAAAAATTTAAAAATTATCATAAATTTTAAATTTTCAAGGGAACGACTGTCTCTACTCGTCAACCCTCGATCCATCCATGGACAACATTTTGTCGTTGACAATTAAAAAATATCATTATTTTTATTTCATTTCATCGCGATCTTTATTAAGATTAGAGGCTTTTTATCCATTTTTAGTGACTATTGAAATTTTCTTTCTTCTACATCTTTTACGATTATTCTAAATATCGATAAATTCGTTTCATCATCTTCTATTATTCTATCAGTTTAAATTTCTCAAAAATATGTTTAAAACCCACAAAATTAAAACAAAAATCATTTTGGATAATTTAAGAGTTTTATTGAATTTGAAGGGTTCGGGTGTTTGTTTGAAAATTGAACGATGAGAAGCATTATTTTAAAAATTCGAATAACATACCATAAAATTAGTTTTGTTGGATGAGATCAGATTATTAACACATCAAACCTTTAGATGAATTTTTATAGATTTCGAGTGAGTTTCTTGAAAAATTGATTTGAGGAGAAGAAAAAAGAGAATAAAATGTGAATATTTTGATATTGATTCTAACAAATGATAATGAGTAGCGGACGACGGTTAATTGCTAACGACAATCGAAAAATCTATCGCCTAAAATTGAAATATTTTTAAAATTTAGCGACAAAACGTATTCATAAATTAAAGTTAATGAAAAAAAACGTATTCATAAATATTTTCAATTACTTTAAGAGAGAGAGAGAGAGCTAACATGTTTTTATAACTAGCATGCAAAAAGGATACATAAAAGGTGATGTCTTACTTACAATTGGACAGGTAAGATGTGATAAGTTTATAGGTTGATTTTTTTTTAAACAATCAGATAAGATCACATCTAATCCTGTCATTGTTTGACGGTCCATAAATTTGAAAATACCAAAATCTGTAGGTTAAAGTAACGTACGGTTTTTGTATTATAATACAGAGTATTTTAATTTCTGTACTAAATTACACTATGCGTTATAGTGTAGGACTTTGTACAATCGAGTTTGTATCATAAATTATATTTTTCAATAAATAAAATAAAATGAATAAAAGTAAATATTATTATATTTATATACCAGACAATTAATGGACCGACCGACCGATCATTGTATATTCGACACATGTAGTGAGGAATCCAAACCGACCAAAATCTATGGCATGTTTCATGGCGAATTGGATATGGTGTTGTTTGAATGAAAATAGGTACAATGGTTTATAAATTTCAAAGTTCTAATACTCTTCACTATCATAGGAATTAATTGAATTGAATTCAAGATTTAAACCGATTTATTATCCTTACAAATAGAAAAATGGATTACAGTTTCCATAAATATGAAGCTAATGGAAGAATGAAGCAGATACATAGTAGCTGCCAACAAATTATATACAGAGGAAGAAGAAAGAAGAAACGCTTGATCGATTTTGATAGGCCGGAAACCGGAACGAAGGAAGACGAAAATATAGAGTTTGGCTATACCGACACGGTATGAAAATCGATCAGGCATTTACGATGTCACATTCCTGATGTTCAGACACATGACAATCCTCTTCACTGCAGTCTTCTCCGATCCGACGGTGTAAGACATATACATAGATATGCATAAGTTGCAAGATTGCACCCCCTCCGTTAGCAACTCGAATTTCTGGTGAAAAGAAGTAACAGAATTGTCTTACGCGACGATATCTGAAGCATTAGCAAATTAACAATCTGATGCGAAAAATACGAGAAAAAAACATTTCGTTCGCTTGCCGGGGTACCGAAAGCTCGAACTAATGCACACGTTTTAAGTTCTTTACCGTCTGTGCTAGCTATCAATCTGCATCTTTCACTTCAGCTTCAATATCAACAACCGGCCCCGAAGAGACGTTTCCTGAGCAAACCAAGTAAATTCTCCGAATTAATGAACCGATTAACTTAAATTAACATGCTCATCTGATATACAGTTGATGTTTATAACATCATTGTGAAAAATCCTTTCGACGGAAGATTTATGTTCGATATTCACAACACGTTTTTTCCTCCTCCGTGTTCTTGATGTAAAATATGTACAACATAAGTTGATGGATAGAAGAATCATGATCTTAAATGCACAACGTACTTTAGTCGTGTTGCAAAATAACATGTTCTGTTTCTCATAGAACTGTCGCATTATTAAGCTTCTGCCTTTTTTCAGGAGCGGTTTTGCATGAAAACGATTCGAGCGATTATGTTTGATAAAATAAAACCCAACTATCTCGAAAACATTGATCCGGTTATAGTATTATAGTATCACGGCACATGACAGTTGATACTAAATCCTGTAAGAAAATAATTCGAATACCCTAAGATATCAGGTGTTAAAGAGGGCACCTTTCTTGAAACCAGGAGAGAAGCCATTGAATGCTTGTTTTGCGTTCGAGGCTTCGTTTGAGAACTTTACGGGTTCCTTGTCAAATTTCTCATCCACCACTACATTTAAATCAGCAAGTCAATAAAACATGAAAAGCTAGTGAATCCGACTCGATGTAATAATGAAATGGACATAAGGTAGTCCGGGTAGCTATCGGCCGGATTATCCTTCCTAGTCCTAGGAGACATCTTCAGGAGTCTAAACACAAAGATGTGTCAATTAATATAAATAGATTCACCTGAAAATGGTTGACTGCAGTAAGGGCAGAGCTGCAACTCATCGTTTAGAAAAGACCTAAGAAATCGTCATTACCATCCGTGTCATAATAGTAACAAAACCATCTCATAAAAGTCCATAAGTTAGCTAAGTGGTGTTCATAGCGCTTACATGAAAATCTGAAAATCATTTCCACAATTTGGGCACTGCAATTATATAAGATATTATTAAAGGTGGTCAGCGGTAGAAAAGTTTCAATAACAACCCTATCTACAGAATTTAAAAAACATGAAAATGAAGATCGGAACTGCGGCTTAAGCCACTGACCACATCGACAAAGATAAGCAACAAGAAAACTTCAAGCATCGCTTTGAACAAGGAACATATATAAAAGCCGAACAAGGAACCAAAGGTTAAAGAAACCCTACACTGCTTTGAACAATATCCCTCCCCGCCCACCAAAGGAAGGCTCCCACACCAACAATAGGAACCAGCACTGCAATGAGCTGGCGATGACAACACCGGCAATTAGATGCAATTACATGAACTAATATCGATATTAAAAGTCCTAATCTTAGTAAATTATATAAGAAGAAAGTACCATACTTGAGATGGTTGCACAATACAAATATGGTGCCGCACAACACAACTGTTAATGCTACCATTTTTCGGAATAAGGGAAACAAGCATATAAGAATAACATCTGATATCACATAGTCAACAAGCACTCACTCATTCATTGATCTCCAATGAAACATTGCACCAAAATTTAGAAGGAAAAGGAAAATAAAAGCTCTCTTAATTCAGCCAAGACCAGTAAACAGTAAGTGGATTTAGCCAAGAAAATTCTAATCATAAGCCCTAATTATATCTACTGGATGCTCATAATTCATGTTCAAAAACAAAGTAGAAAGCTAAACTTTACACGCATAAATATGAAAAGGAGAATGGATTAGTACCCAAATAGAGACAATAGCATCTAAAACCCAGCCAAGCTGACCAGTTACTGAAAGAAAGTCAACCCGATAGCCAAAGCAGTATTTCCCAGAAGCCTAACAGCGTCACTATTAATTTTCCCACCATCACCACCACCACTTCCACCGCCACTGCCGCAGCCGCCATTAAACCCAAAGCCTTGATTAAACATCACCAAAACCGATCTTATCTTCATCTTCCACCCTTCTTTCCGAAAAATCCCATCCTTGTCCCTACAAACTTCACCAAAACTCCATCTTTGCCTCCCAAAAGCTCCCAACTTGAACCTTTTCGGCTGCAGAGAAGCAGCTTTGGGAGTTTTTATTGAGCAAAAGCAAATGGGTTTCTCGCAAAACTCTTCGTTTAATGAGCTGGAGGGTGAGAGCTTGAAGGTTATTTGCAGAATTGTTGTCATTGGCTAAGTTCTAGAAAAGTACTGATTTTGGATTGTGTACTGAAAATTCCATGGCTTATATAGTATCAGTTGTAGTTTCCAAATCAAACTATATTTTTTCCTTAAATTTTTCTTGGACTATTTTACATCCTTTGAAAGTGTTCCACGTGTATGCTCTCTGTTGATATCCTCTCTTTTTTTTCCCCTTGTTCCAACTGGATATCGGGTCCAATGATGTTTTGTCTAATTGCCTTAATAATTAACACATGCTTCCAATAAATTTGTAGATTAATTTCAACTTGAATATAACAAAATTAACAATGGTGTTGAATTTTAAAAAATATATATATTTATAATTTAATAAAAACTTAAATCATTGTGATACATCAGAATTTGTTTTCATTAATAACTACACTTCTAATCAAGTTACATTGGCGGAGATAGATTAGTTGGAAGAGCCTTAGATTGAAGATCCAAAAATCACGCGTTCAATCAACATTAATCTCCCTTTGTTTAAAATTTTAAAAATATCATTTATCAAAATTTGATCTTACATTCATTTGTGCGGCATCCATGTCCTGATGTTTTTTTGCAGGATATATTCCAAATGATTATGAACCATAAACAAAAGAGCGCAGGAGGGTGGTCACGAAAATCATTAGTTGTGTTCTTGTTCGGGAATGATTCGTATAGCTCGAGTAGCAAGACAAGATGCTCGTATAAATAAGAAACGACAGTAAAATGGCGAAGAAGGAAAAATAATACCTTATTACCTCAAAATTTCTGGATTGGCCGAGCTTTAATTCCATATTTCAGCAAAACTCTGGCAATAAACTCTGCAGATAATGCCAACAAATGTACCAACTCCGATGCCAACCTTAGAAAACTACATGCCTTTTGATGAATATCGATGAAACACATCTGCCTCGTATGTTCTCAAACTTCGATTTTCATATCAGAGTGATTTCAGAACATCACCCAGAACTAGTCCTCATTGAGTCCAGTGGGTACCACCCTATAAACGAGTTGATTCGAGTGAAGTTATGATTCAGGACAAAAACATTTAACCGATGAATTTACCGGTCCCCATTGAAATACAAACCTGGCAAAACACGGCATATGCTTCTCTTAGAGGCCTGTCACATGAGAGTTCACTTGTACTCCCATCGGTGAAGGTTCCATCAGCAAATATAATCTGATAAAGTATATGTGCAATTCTCTGCAAGTAATACAAAAGGCGAAGAAAGAAAAAAGAATACAACTTTTTTGTAACCTTTGGTAATGGTACTTAAAAAAACTAATTTGGCTAAGTTGGACTGATTGTTTAACTTACAACCATAATAAGCCAAATTTAACTTAAAACTCCACAAGTTAGAATTTTATAAAAAAAATCTAAAAGATCTTGGTTTCTCTTTTAACGAGTCCTAAAGGTTTCAGTCCCCCTTCAACAAGCTGAGCTATCCAAAATCATTGGTCGTTCCAAAAATAGGGGGAAGGAGACTACTTCTAGCGTTCCCATTAATCTCTCGGTGACTGGATCACAAACAAGGATTCATAACACGCTAAGGTATCGAAAGCTATGATAAAGGTGCAGAGAAATGTAGGGGAATGAATGATGATATGCTAGTCTAGTAATCAATAGTATTTATACAATAAGAGAGGCAGTGACATCCGACATTTCTGCTCCTTTATAATCATAAGCTGCAAAAGATAAAGGTGGGGGTAAAAGATACCAGCTATACCAAATGCAGTAAAAGATAAAGGAGGTAAAATATGACCCCACCTCTGATGCATATCCTGCAGTTGTACCAGGAACTGGCTTGGTGAATGAACCAACAGGAGAGCTTCTCTGTACAGCTTCGCACAAAGCAAGGAGAAGTTCCCGACTTCCGAGCTGCACTGCCTGGAAAGAAGAGCAAAATGACTTTTCCGTATGTTTTCATCATTTTGTAGAAAAAATGTAGAAAAAAACTAAAATATTAATGAACTAATCAGAATGTAGAACCATTTCTTAAAACAACAATACTCTTATAAGTTATAATATAACATACCTACAATAGAAATGCAAAAAAACATAGGTAACAAAGAATAGGCAGAAGGCAAACCTGTACCGTATCATTCCGGGGGACTCGAGGAAGAGGCTGCACCTATTACCCTTTAGAAGCCATAACTTCAGCAACCAGAAAGGTTCCCCGGAAATAAAGAAGAATACATGTTTTTTATTGCTGCATAGAAGGGGAAAAGGGGAATAAGAAATAAACAAAATTAGTGGGCTAAGAATATGCTCAATGCACCTTAATTGCCTCGCCAACCATTTGGTGCAAGAAACCCCCCCTGGAAAAAGGCACGCATACTCTCACCGGGTGTTGAGCCACAGTCAACTCCAAGGCCTGGTGCTGATAAACGAGCTGCTGCAGCATCAGCCCAGTTTTTACTACCAGCAACATATCCACCACATGGTGCGATGGTTCCACTGGGATGCTTTATCAAACTTACGGCAATCAGATCTGCACCCTGCCCACCGTTGAGAACATTGTGACCCTTCTTCAGAAAAAAGAAGTTAAATACTCCACCTACCACCATTGGAGGCTCAATGCTTTCCACAAATTCACCATAGCAATTATCCACCATGATCAAGCAGTTGGGTTTCTGCTTCTGTTCAAACAACAGAGAATTGAGAGGGGACGTCAACTGGGTGAAAGAACTACGATTTCCGAACTAAAAAGAAAAACAGAAAATGATTGTAACTAAACAAGTTGCTAATGTATAAAGAAATTTCAAGATAATATCCCATGTTTCTTTTTTCCACGATTTTTCATTTTCCACCTTTCAGACAGGAGACTAATGAATAAGTACTTTAATGAACTAATAACAACATTCCCTGCAAAGCAATACAATATAATTTGTCAGTGTAATTTGTAATGAGGTTATCTCAAGCCGAAACCCTTAGATTTTATCGCGGCAATGAGGTTATTTCATGACTAAATTCATCGTGTTCCCATCATATTCGCGGAATATGAACAATTTACCTTAATTATCTCTATTGCCCTCCCTATCTCTTTTACACTTAAACTCCAACGCCATGAGTGACCACATTATTCCTCTAGACACCCATTTTTGTCCGGGTTCTACTTTTATTATTATTATTATTATTACAACACATTTTGCATTTTTTGCAGACCCAATTTCGAAGCCCATTAACAAATCAGATACAAGCCCATCAGAAACTAACCCAACAGTACCCAAATTCGGACCAAGATTCGACCCGGATGACCCGATTCAAGCCCAACCAGTAGGCCCAAACCCGACTAAGGTTTTCACCCTTAGCCCCAGCCGCCTCAATCTCCATCGTTGGATCTGAACCCATCCAACGGTCCAGATCGTTCAAAGATTAGGGTTTTAACCCTAAATGTCATCCAGCCGCGGTCGACAAGGGAATCTGGATCGTCCATCATCGGCATGTGTGGTACACGCGCCCAACATTTCAACTCCCAGACCGGCTCGTAAACTTCACCTCTCGCCTTCCTCGCCGCGTGAGCCGCCGTCGAACACTCTGGAGCCCCTCTCGTCATCAAACCTAGCCGAACATGCCTAAAACAATGCACCAAATCAGTCAAAACAAAACAAAATCCTTACCTAATCTGAAACCCATTAAAAAAATGGGTTAAATCCTGATTTTTTCGGGATTTAACCTACCCAAGCCTAGGGAAATCATTCCCTACCAACAGACTTCATTATACCTGCCGAGAAGCAACCATAAATCAAGGACATGCAACCAAAAATAGGGAGGATTTGGAGAGAACCGAGAGAGAGAAAAAACCCAAACATCCATCCTATTCAATTCGGAAAAAGGGAAAAACAGAGAGAAAATCAGCCATATTCGAGCAAAAAAGGAAAAAATACCAAAGAGAAACCCCTACCTCGGTTCGAAGCTTTGGAAGCCCAAGAGTCGACAGTTTTCGAATTTTCGAAAGGTAAAACACTAGATCTGGGGGTCTAGGTGATTTTTTAGGCTAAGAAGGGTGAGAGTTCGAGTTGAGGAGATTGAGATGAGCTTTTGGGGAAGTTTTCGTTCCCTGCTGCCGCCGTGAACGGCGGCTCCTCTCTTTCTCGATGAAGGAGTTAAGAGAATTTGAGAATTCTCTCTCTTCCCTCTGCTGATTAACCGAGTGAAATGAGGGGAATGAGAGAAGAAACTTCGGTTTTAGGGTTAAATACCCAAGTTGAAACGACGTAGTTTCACCCCTCAATGTATTTTTCAATTTCTAAGGGGTAAATATCCGTTTAGGTCCCTACTTCTTTGTAATCTCATAATTTGGTCATCGAACGAAAACATGATATTCTATTTCAAACATTTGTTTTTCAATATTTACGTTTAAGTCACCAATTTGTATATTGCGATATATTTGTTTATTTTTGAATTTGGTCCTAAGGTTTATGATTATTTTGTTTTAGTCATTATTTATGAATGCATTTAGGTTTAATTACTATTCGCCCTTTTATATTTATGGCTTAATTTATTTTAGTCCTTAACATTATTTATGGATTATTTCCATTCCTAGTGCCTTTATTGCTTGGTATTTTTTATTGTGATTCTGGCTTGTTTATAATTATTGTTCGGCCCCTCAAGTTTATGTTGGAACCATTTTGGTCCTTTAAATCACCTAATATGATTATTTTTGTTATTTATATTTTGATATGTAATATTTTTATTTAGTTCTAGTCCTTCATGTATATGTATATTTTGTATACTACGACTCTATTTATTATTTTAGATAGACATTATTAGCTCTATGTGTTGTATATATATTTTATTTTGTAGATTTCAAATTGTATTTGTTTTCAGCGTTTTTCTTTATCTATCGATATTTTATTCGAGTATTTTCAAGAACACCAATTTGTAGAATGGACGTGGAAAGCATTGCTTGATCGAATTAGTGCGATCCGATACGACGTTCGAACGAAATGTGAACTTAAAATAAATTGAGTTTATTTTGCTAATTAATTCATTTATTTATTTATTTCAATGCACGTTTCTCTAAATATTAACTTACTTTATTTTGTGCAAATGTCAATGTACAATTTATATTCGATTTGCGTTCCCGTCGGAGGATAAGAAAAGATAGCCTTCCCGTCCGAGGATAAGCAAATCTCGATATTTCTTTTCGAATTAAAAGATTTTTCCTAATAAATAATTCGAAGCAAATTAATAAATGAATCATATTTTAACTTTATATTCGATTCATGATTTCCACCATTTACGATAACATGTAAGCGACTAAGTACCAATTTTTGGGCGTTGTGGGGTGCTTATCTTTCCCCACGAATCATCGACTCCCGGACCCGTTAAATCGAACTTTTGGTAAAATGCATACTAATTTTTGTCTTAAAAAATGATTTTCCTTAAAATTGTTTTAAAAGACGTTTTAGGTACTCGACCTACCTAATCTAAAGGTAGATGGCGACTCATTCCATTTATTTCAAATTAATTCAAAATCGCCAATTTTTTAAACATAGTCATAATTTTTTTAAACTTGATTGTTTAAAAAAAAAGGTTATGACAATTTCTGTATGAGAGCACAATTTGTATGAGGTTTCAAAGCACTGGTGAGTGCATCTCAGTCAAGTCCACCATCTTCGGTTAGCTGTAAGAAGATCATTTTCAGAGAATATTTATAACCAGAAACTGAAATTTATTCGGTGGTGTTGTTAGAAACATACAGGAAGTTCCCAATACATCAAAATCTTTTAGGGAACCCATTCCATGAGAATCCCTCTTTCCAATAACTTCCTCTTAAGGTGTCATAAGGTGCACTGGCCACTGCCAAGAGCTGATGATCAAATTAATCCCAAGCCTATTGTAGTTGAATAAAAGCTATTGAACTTCCTATAACTACCAAGGTAGTGCAGAACAATCAACCGAGATAACTTACCTCATCCCCTGGCCTTAGAAAAGCAAACAGTGCACAAGTGATAGCATGAGTACCTTAGAAGAACTGGTGGCCAAATGATCAATAGGATTGATAAGAATTCGTGGTAACTAGATAGAACTCATAATATCGAAAGATTGAAGGCACATGTAGCAAACCTAAGAGCGCACTATTGCTGACTCAGCCCCGACAATTTCGGCAAATGCTCGGTCAAGTGCTTCTCGTCCACCAGCTTCATCATGCCATAGCCAGTACACCCAGCAAAGTGCTGGTTACAAAATAAGCATATTAATAAAGGCAGCACGACCTCCAGCATTATTAACCGATTAAAAATTGGATGGTTTCCTAAAGTGATACATGTTATAACAGGCCATGCATATCCATACAAGGATATAAACTTGAATGTTCACATGTATGCATGTACAATGCCATAAGATACCTCAAAGACTAATAACATATTTAAGCAGAACATAGTTTCTCAACTGCAAATAAATGTGTAACTTACATGAGATTCAACCCTAGCATTTTGAAAAGCTTTAAGAACACGGGAGGAATTGCAAGCGACCAGATTATCGACGGCCCTAAATTCAGAGCACAGAGAATATGCAGCTTTTGCAACCTGCAGCGCAGATAAATAAAGAAACTCTTCGGGTTCACTACCACTTCTACAGTTCTACAGCATTCGAAACTTGAACCGGTGCTAACACTTCAAAGTCCACGAAAGCTTCAGTGCTCGTAGCAAAATGAAATGGAACATACATCATGCCAAGGGTTCACGTTCCCAATCCATCTTTAAAAGCTTCAAGCAAATGCTAAGCTATATGGTTTTACAGCAATCAAAACTAGAAATTTAAGCTAACACTTCAATCTCTGTAAATACTTGAATATATATCTTATTAAACTACTCAACAATGTACAAACTTTGTTCAATTCTCGAGAAAAAGTTGAGTTCACCAATCACCACATTCCCATGTTATCTCATAATCAGACTCAGAATTCAAAAGATTCAAACTTGAATTCTCAATAAGCTTTTACTTGAATTAAGTGTTCCAGTTTAAACCAGGAAAAAAATCCTTCAAAGTCCTTATCACTAAACCAAAATTTTCGAACTGTTTCCTAACCTCAACAAAATTTCATCCTTTCTCACTAAACCAGCAAAGAACTTTATCATTTTACAAGGTCGCAGAAATGGGTTATTGTCTTTAGATATAAATAGTTCCTAGCATGAAAAAAGGGGCCTTGAACAGGATTTTTAAACTTCTTCGTGTCTAAAATGAGCAATCCAAGAAAAAAAACAGTGTTTATGGGAATATATATGCATATACCCCTGGGACGAAAGGGTTGGCATAATTAAAGCTTGAATGAATTGCGGAGCATTTGGGTCTTGAAGGTGCGTGACAGAGCGTAGGATAAGCAGGTGTAGCACAGGATAAGATCAACTTCTTCAGAAAAATTTGCACTGTTGTTCGAAGACTGAATTTAAAGTGTCACTGTATCTCCTTCAAAATCTAACCCGGCTTTTCTTTTCATTTTTTTTAAATTGTATAAAAGTAAACTATAATGGTTAAATTAGTGAAATATTATGTTTTAGGCGGTAAACTACAATGATAGTCATTAAGTTCTTTAAAATTTATATTAATCACTAAACTTTTAATTCACTTTCATTACGATAATTTATATTAAGCTCTTTTTCGAGTTATGTTATACGAGAACAATAATATAATTATCGTGTTCATTTTCAAACTTCGAGCGTACGATTTCTGGAGAAATTATGTTAACATTAAAGGGTATTATTATACCAATCAAATCTAGTTTATTTTTAAGACAATAGTTTTATCAGTCCTTTATTTGAGTTATTATTTTATTTTTCTTTGTGGATTTCTCATTTTACGGTTATATTTCGAACAAAAAATAAGGCTAGATTATGTGAAAAATTGTATAAAATACACAAAATAAAAAGGTTATAATTAAAATAGTACCTATAAAATGGCAAATATAACGTATTATTTCAGAAAGATAAAATTAGCAAAATTGTGGAAGTTTTTCTTTAAATATTTTCTAAAATTGACATTTTTTAGAGTGTTTTAATTACTATTTTTCTTTCATATTTAATTTAAGACTGTTTTTAATGGTATCATCTCTATAATTTAAACTTAAATCCGCTCATTAAAAATATATTATACTTCTCATATTTCTAAATTTTTTTTCAAGTGATGGAGAAAGACACCATAACTATACATGATCTTTCTTTTTTGTGTGGAAAAATTAATGTCGTATCTATTATTTTTCCAAGCGACAAGGAAAGACAACTGCTATACATGATCTTTCTTTTTCTTTGTGGGAAAAAAATGTCATGAATTTTAATGCACCCATTGCTCTTGCTATCCAAATTTGCTGATCTTTACTTTTCAATGATCTGACTACACATGACTTTCCATATAAAATATTTAAAATACTATTCATTCATCATATAATCAAAAAGGGTTCAGAAATATTCAAATCAGAGCATCAATACAAAAATACATACATGCCAACTATGAATATCAAAAACATTATAAAGATGCCGTATTGATTCTAGATGTCTGAATTGGTCTGCAAATGGGAAAAAGGCAATACAAATAATATCGATATAAAATAAGATTCATGTAAGAGGTGAGATTTAATATTGTTCAATCTTGCATACATTCACATATTAAAGAATCATAATATATTATAAACGTAGAAGATCCCAAAAATATAAAATATGAAATTTCGTGTATTTTAAGAAGGGCGGACTGGTATGTGAATACGGTGGTTAAGTTCATGGAGAAAGTACTGAGAATAATGGAAGATGATGAGAAGAGCTAAGGTGAAGAAAGTATTGCCCATTTGATTTTGGATGGTTGAGTCGATGAATATGGAGTTTGTCAAGCTACCAAGGGAGGCACAAGATGGATATTTAGATAACCCATTCTTTTTTAAATAAATAAATAAATATTAATTAATAAATTTATAAATAGAAAAGAATAAAATCTCATAATTTCATAAATTAAAATATGTTAAACAATGTTCAAAATCTCATATGAATAATATTCTCAAAAGTCTAAATTTATAATACTTCAAAATCTGATGAAATAGTCTTAATATATAAAAATCCGGTGAAAATTATATTATGTATAATAAAATATGTCATTAGTCGATCCTCCAAGTATCAGAATAATCCTATCGAACAAGAGAATCTAAAAGAAAAAAAACTAAAGGGGATAAACTATAGAGCGCAATATGTCCTTTAAGCGCAGGTCAAACAACACAAAGTATAATATGCATTCAGTTCATAGTAAACTATAATTTACACAATTTTCATACAACATCAAATATAATATGCATGCACTGCAATCCACTATCTCATCTACATCGTCATACGATTACTCGTTGACTGCTGTAAATTCAGAACTTTAGGATTTTTTGTAAGAAGACTTTAACATGTCAAGTCGGTATTTCTTAGTAGTAGCTAACGAAAACTAATGACAGTGACCATAATGGGAAAAATAAAAGTTTAATGATTGTAATTCAAGTTTTAAAAATTTGATGACCAAAGTAAAAGTTTCTTAAAACTTCAATGACCACTTGATTTAACCTTCAAACCAAAAAAATAGGTATTCGAATTCAAATTAACTAAAATATATAAAATTAATCAATCGAAAACACGAATTATGAAAATTACAAATACAAAATGTAAAAAATTAACTAAAATTCTATGAATGAGTGTAGTTTCACCTAAGAAATAAACTAAAATTAAGTAAAAAGAGAATTATAATGGATGTGAAAAAAAATTAAAAGAAAGATAATCAAAATAACATCAACGTAAAATAAGATTAATATAAGTAATTAAAATTCACATGATTTGATCTTATTTATCTCTGTAAATATCATAAAATGTATAGAAACACTGTGTATTTTAAAACTCAAAAATCAATATATTTAAAAAAAAATCTTTACGACACTCATCTTTACAAGAGACAATAAGGGCAATAGGGTATTCTTTTCTTCTGGTGTTTGAAGGAGCTCTTATGGAAATTTGACGGAGCTTGAACATGGCAGAAGAGCTTTTGGTGAACTTAAAGTCTTCACAACATTCAAGGTCGAGAGAGAATAGGATGGCAGTATAAATCAGAGTTGGGACAGGACTTAACAGGAGGTCCCCTAGGTTCCGGACCTGCAAAATGAATAGCCCCATGTTATATATAATTAAAATCAATTATTTATACCATGAGTTTACTTACTTACTCAAGCTGCGGTGGTCGAACCATGGTGAAAGTGGAGATGAAAAGAGTGGTAGCCAGGAGAATCCATTGTATAGCAAATAATGCTTTCATGTTTTTATATATATTTATTACTTGAAAAAAGAATTACTTGGGAAACAAAAAAGAATTAAATTTCATGAACATAATGAAATTTGAAAAAGGAGAGAGTTAAATTTCATATTGAATTATACATGTTCTTTTCCATGTGCGTTGAGATGTCATTTTACTGAAATTGGAGTATGTTAATATATATATGTGTACAACATAATTTAGAAAATAATTACAGTAAAAGTTTTAATATATCGATTTTACTTACCCCAAAACAGCCGTGCTCGAGCCATGGTGAAAATGGAGATGAAAAGAGTGGAAGCGAGCAGAATGCATAGAATTGCAAATTGTTAGGAAATAAACCGAGTACAAGTAATTTCCCTATAACCAGATTAGTGAGAACGCGAAATAAAATCGGAAAAATAATACCCGAAAAATTGATAACGGAGTTCAGCCAATTTTGCTTACGTCTCCGGACTGCTGCAGATCTTTTACTAAGAGAGAAATTTTACAGGTGTTTACAAAACACTCACTACTCACAAGAAAGCTCTCTAGTATTGGGAGAAAGAAAATGATTTTTGGGATGATTTTGAAGCTAAATGAGCTAGGGTATTTATAGCTGAAGCTTAAGGACTAATATTGTAATTAACCCTATTATAAAAAATAAAAAATTACAGCAGCCCCCCCCTTAGCAGCCCCCTTAGCAGCCCCCCTTAGCAGCCCATGTGTTTTATTAATTTTCAACAATCTCCCACTTGAAGACTGATTTTAATCTGTCTTCACACCTCGATCAATGCAGCAGCATTTCTGGTCTTTTATTCTAGCATGCCAACTGAAGCTGAACACAACTTCAGTTTTTCTGTGGTCACCGTCTTTGTTAACATGTCTGCCGGATTTTGAGCTCCACTAATCTTTTCAAGTTTCAAAATCCCATCTTCCAGAAGAGACCGGATAAAATGATATCTCAATTGTATGTGCTTCGTCCTGGAATGAAAAGACGGATTCTTCGCTAGATGGATAGCACTTTGACTGTCGCAATACAAGACATTGTTTTCTTGTTTCTTGCCTAACTCTTCCAAGAAACTTTGGAGCCAGACCATCTCTTTGCTGGCTTCCGTAACAGCGACATATTCTGCTTCGGTTGTAGAGAGAGCAACTATCTTCTGTAGTTGAGAAACCCAACTCACTGCGGTTCCTCCTAGAGTATAGACATACCCTGTAGTGCTTCTTCTGATGTCAACATTTCCGGCTAAGTCAGCATCTACATAGCCTGTCAGTATCGTATCTCCACCTTTGAAACAAAGTGCTTTGTTTGTGGTACCTCGCAGATATCTGAGGATCCATTTGACTGCTTCCAGTGTATTTTGCCTGGATTATTCATGTACCTGCTAACAACTCCCACTGCTTGAGCAATATCTGGTCTGGTACAAACCATGGCATACATCAGACTTCCAATTGCTGAGGCATACGGCACCTTCACCATGTGTGCACGTTCTTCCTCCGTCTTTGGTGACTGTTCTTTGGAGAGTCTGAAATGAACACCTAAAGGTGTACTTACTGGTTTAGCATCTTGCATGTTGAACCTGGAGAGTACTTTGTTGATGTACTCAGCCTGTGATAACATCAAAGTCTCCGACTTTGTGTCTCTCTTGATCCTCATCCCAAGAATCTGCTTTGCAGCGCCCAGATCCTTCATAGCAAACTGCTTCGACAATTTTTGCTTCAAGTGTATAATCTCTTGCATGTCTGAGCCTGCAACGAGCATGTCATCAACGTACAATAATAAAATAATGAAGCTGTTGTCGAACCTCTTGATGTAGCAACAATGATCTGCTTGGCATCTGGTAAAACCACTGCTACCCATGAAACTATCGAACTTCTTGTACCACTGTCTAGGAGCTTGTTTTAAACCATACAAGCTCTTCTTCAACCTGCATACCAGGTTTTTCTTGCCTGCCTCTATGAAGCCTTCTGGCTGCCTCATATAGATTTCTTCCTCCAAATCACCATGAAGGAAAGATGTCTTTACATCTAACTGCTCAAGATGTAAATTTTCTGCAGCTACAATTTTCAACACCAGTCTGATTGTAGACAGTTTCACGACTGGAGAGAAAATTTCATTGTAATCAATACCTTCTTTTTGCTGAAAGCCTTTGACAACCAATCTTGCTTTGTAACGTTTGCTCCCATCGTGCTCTTCTTTGATCCTGTAAATCCACTTGTTATGGAGCGCTCTCTTGCCTGGTGGTAATTCAGCTAATTCCCACGTCTGATTTGACATAAGCGAGTCCATCTCATCTTTCATGGAAGACTCCCACTTGACTGAATCCTCCACTTGCATTGCTTCATCATAACACTCTGGTTCACCATTGTCAGTCAACAACAAGTAGTGTAAAGAAGGTGAATACCGTTGGGTTGGTTTAGGAATTCTGGAGGAGCGTCTCAGTTCTGGTGTGCCTGGTTCTTCCTCTTGAACTGCTTCAGGATTGATCTGAACATCATTTTCAGAAATCTCCTCGAACTCAGCAAATTCCTTTGTTTCAGCCTCGGTATTACTTGATTCTGCGGTTAACCTGTCTTTGTACATCACATTTTCATTGAAAATGACGTCTCTGCTTCTGATGATCTTTCGATTTTCGTAGTCCCAAAACCGGTAACCGAACTCATCACCGCCATAACCAACAAAGGCACATTTGTTGGACTTAGCATCAAGTTTACTTCTTTCAGCAGAGTCTATGTGTACATAAGAAATACAACCAAACACTCTTAAGTATGAAAGGTTTATTTCTTTCTTGCTCCAAGCTTCCTCTGGTATTCCGCCATCCAAAGGAACAGAGGGCCCACGGTTGATCAGGTAAGCTGCAGTGTTGATAGCTTCAGCCCATAGAAATTTGGGCAATCCGGCATGTATCCTCATGCTTCTAGCACGTTCATTCAGAGTTCTGTTCATGCGCTCTGCTACGCCATTCTGCTGCGGTGTTATGGGAACTGTTTTCTCCATCTTAATCCCATTGTTTGCGCAGAAATCTCTGAATCTACTGTCTCTGTACTCTCCTCCATTGTCAGACCTCAACCTCTTGACTTTCAACTCAGTCTCATTTTCCACCATGGCCTTCCATTTTCTGAAGGTATCAAAGACTTCTGATTTCTTCTTCAGAAAATAAACCCACACCTTCCTTGTTGAATCATCGATGAAGGTGACATAATATAGTGAGCCTGCAAGAGATGGAACTGGGGATGGTCCCCATACATCAGTATGAATCAATTCTAACCTTTCTGCCTTGGGTGCCTTGTCAATCTTTGCAAAACTGACTTTCTTTTGTTTGCCAAAGATGCAATCCTCGCATAGTCCGACATCCACATTCTTTAGATCCGGCAGCTTCCCTTTTGACAGAAGTATCTTCATTCCTTTCTCGCTCATATGGTCAAGCCTTTGGTGCCATAGGTTTGATTTTCCATCAGCATCTGCTACTGCAATGATATTCTCTAAATTTGAGGTTACATAGAGAGTACCAATCTTCTTACCACGTGCAATGACGAGTGCTCCTTTGGTAATCTTCCATTCACAACCTGAAAAGGTTGTACTATATCCTTCTCCATCAAGCTGTCCAACAGAAATCAGATTTCTTTTGAGGCCAGGAATATGTCTCACTCCTGTCAGCTTCCAGGTGGTCTGGTTTGGCAGCTTTAGTCGGATATCTCCTTTTCCGACGATCTTCAAGGTTTCATCATCAGCAAGATGAACCTTCCCAAAATCACCACTGATATAGTTCTCCATGATTTCTTGGCATGGGGTGGAGTGGAAAGATGCCCCTGAATCCAAGATCCATGATTCAATCGGACTGTTGACGCTTAGAATCATGGCATCACCTGTCTCCTCTGTCACGTTGGCAGATTCCTGTGCACCGGTATCTTTCTTCAGTGCTCGGCAATCTCTTTTAAAGTGACCTTTCTTGCCACAATTATAACAGGTAAAATCTTTCTTTCCCGTTCTGGATTTTTCCCGTCTGGATTTGGATCTGCCACGATTTGAATTTCTTTCTGAAGTTCTCCCTCTGGACTCCGTGTGCAAGGCTGAGGAGGTTGATGCTTCACCCGATTCTCTCCGTCAAATTTCTTCGCTCAGTACCAGATCCCGAACATCATCGAATTTCAATTTACTATTTCCCGACGAGCTGCTAACTGCTGTAACAGTAGCATTCCAACTGTCTGGTAGAGATGATAAGAGAATTAAAGCTCGAACTTCATCATCGAATTCAATTTCTACAGAACTCAACTGGGTTGTGATTGTGTTGAGTTCATTCAGGTGTTGAGCCACTGATGCCCCTTCCGTCATCCGCAAATTGAATAATCGCCTCATCAAGTGAACTTTGTTTGAGGCCGATGGCTTCTCATACATACTGGAGAGAGCTGCCATAAGACCTGCCGTGGTCTTTTCCTTTGCTATGTTGAAAGCAACATTTCGGGATAACGTCAGTCGGATAACTCCGAGGGCTTGTCTGTCGAGAAGAGCCCAATCTTCATCCTTCATGCCCTCTGGTTGCTTTCCTGAGAGGGGTTGATATAGATTTTTCTGGTACAGAAAATCTTCGATCTGCATCTTCCAAAAGCCAAAGTCCGCACCATCGAACTTTTCAATTTTCACCTTCCCTTCGTCTGCAGCCATCGCTCCCACTCGAATCTGGCTTCGTTTGGATCGTTTCTGACAATTTCTGCGAACCGCCGTGTATTAGAACACCTCCGTCGACAAACTCGTATCGCCGACCGAATTTCACTATTCACGAAATTCACTATTCACGTGAATAGTAATGAATAGTAACCTCGCAGAAAATTGACAAAATTCACAACCAAAAGCTCTGATACCAGTTGTTAGGAAATAAACCGAGTACAAGTAATTTCCCTATAACCAGATTAGTGAGAACGCGAAATAAAATCGGAAAAATAATACCCGAAAAATTGATAACGGAGTTCAGCCAATTTTGCTTACGTCTCCGGACTGCTGCAGATCTTTTACTAAGAGAGAAATTTTACAGGTGTTTACAAAACACTCACTACTCACAAGAAAGCTCTCTAGTATTGGGAGAAAGAAAATGATTTTTGGGATGATTTTGAAGCTAAATGAGCTAGGGTATTTATAGCTGAAGCTTAAGGACTAATATTGTAATTAACCCTATTATAAAAAATAAAAAATTACAGCAGCCCCCCCTTAACAGCCCCCTTAGCAGCCCCCTTAGCAGCCCATGTGTTTTATTAATATGTGTACAACATAATTTAGAAAATAATTACAGTAAAAGTTTTAATATATCGATTTTACTTACCCCAAAACAGCCGTGCTCGAGCCATGGTGAAAATGGAGATGAAAAGAGTGGAAGCGAGCAGAATGCATAGAATTGCAAATAATGCTTTCATTTTGGATATATTTATTACTAATTACTTGCTCCTTCGGGTTAAGCATCTCCACTGCTATTTGTAGGCCAACGAATTCAATTATTCAAATTTATAAAAACCAGCAAATTTGACAAAGGAAGGACTGAAGAAATTTCCATGGCTGAACTGAGGACTATTTCTTTAGTTTATATTCTCAATCGGAAAATTTAGAATTAACGGAGTGAAGAAGTTCCAAAATTCAAACCAAAGAAGCCTCAAATTTCCAATCAAATAGTAATTAATCAATAGCATTTGTCTTCATAAAGAATTATAGCGATCTATGTCAGTAGTAAAGTAGTATTAATGTCCATGTATCTAAGTTGACTAACCAATTCAGAAAACCAAAACCAAGAATTGATTTTCACTTACCTTTAAGTTTGTGTCATAGTCTCTCTTTTAATTTCACCGTTCTACGAAATCAAATCCCTTGACCTTTAACTATGGTGCAACGTCACCGTAGTAGAAGACAAGCACGTATAGGTCATTAAAATAAAATTCTTAAACTCTTATTTGGACCGTTCCGTTTATCAGTTCTTGAAAATTGGGAATTATATTAATCAATAGTTTCTCAAAATATAAGTCTAAATTAGTTTGAAGTCAATTGGCAACCATTTTTCTTTATACATGTATCAATCTAGTGATGTTGTGTGATGTTGAAAGCTACTGTTAAGACAAGGAGAAAACCACCGAAAAACATTAAAAATAAAAATTATTCGCGTGTTCCAAGTTTAGGAGTTAAACTGATAAAGAATAATAAATGGGGCTAAGTGAAATTTTCACTAGCTTAGAGGGGATGTTTTAGGTATTATTAGACCTTCAATTAACAATGGACGTGTGCAGAAATGCATGGGTCCAATATATTGTATATAAGAATGTATTATCAGGCTATTTCGGTTGTGCCTTCCTTTGTAGCTTGACAAACACCATTTCCATTGACTCAACCACCCAAAATCAAATGGCGAACACTTTCCTCGACTTGACTCTTCTCATCATCATCTTCCATTTTTTTCTGACCACTCTTTCCAAGAACTTAACCACCATTCTTACAGACCAGTTCGCTCTTCTTGCATTGAAAGACCATGTTATCCAGGATCCTGGAAATGTGTTGGCAACCAATTGGTCATCTTCTACTCCTGTTTGCAATTGGTTTGGTGTCAGCTGCGGGTCCAACCACCGCAAAGTCACAGCTCTAAACCTTACTGGTTTGGGATTTGTAGGCACCCTTCCACCCCACTTAGGAAATTTATCATTCCTTTCTCTTCTTTCAATCAAAGATAACAGTTTTCATGGCAGATTACCAGTCCAGTTATCAAATTTGCACAGGATGAAACATATAGACTTGGGTAACAACAGCTTCAGTGGAGAAATCCCATCGTGGTTAGGATCATTAACTCAACTTCAGGTGTTGCGTCTGTACTACAACAACTTCAATGGTGTTATCCCATTCTCTTTAGGATACTTGCAAAAGCTGGAGGAGTTGAGCTTGTATGGAAACAAGCTTTCGGGTTCAATACCCTCCTTCGTTTTCAACATATCTTCCCAATTTTATACTTAAGCCACCAAACTTTCAAAAATTATTTTTTGATCACTAACCAAAATTTGGGGTATTACATTCAAGAAACAAACTAAAATTAACTAAAAAGAGAATTATAACGTGACTATTGTAAAAAATTTAAAACTGAAAAGACGATTAAAATGATGTCAATATAAAATAAAATTCATGTCAGACTAGATTTAATGTGATTTAATAATATCTATTTTTATGGATAAAAAATTAAATAATTTATTATAAACAAAGAGATCACAAGAATATAAAAAAAATAAAATTTCATGTATGTCAAAACTCGAAATATATCTCCAAACCTGATATACTAAAAAAAAGTTTATTTCAACATTTTTTTAACATTCATTTGTACAACTAATATCCTAAAACTTACCGAAAACATCGATTAGGAACATAAAAAGCTGACCCGACCTATAAAATTGAGTGAAACCGACTCGAGTCAAAATTATTTATGACCTGAAGTCCTGAACGGTGGTGATTCGAAACCGACTCAAGTCTGAATTGGTGTTGACCTCAACCCGAGTTAGACCTGGAAATTGTGGATCTGAACCCGACCTCTACCCGATCTGAGAATTACCTAAACCCGAATTGAAACGATAATATGATAACTGAACCCGACCTGCATCTGACTGATATGAATTTGAACCCAAATATTAACCTGGTAAATAACTGGTATTACTCGTCCTGTTATCAACCTGACCTGCTATAAACTTTACATGTAATTGATTCAACCTGTAAATAATCCAACTTGTTATTGACCAGATCTGATATTTACCTGATTTGATATTTACATGACTTGTAAGTTACAATTGATGAAGTTGTGAGATTTTGAATTTATAATAAACCATGATAATTAATATAATTACTTTTAAAAGTTAAAACAAATTGTTAGTTATGATAATTAAATTAATAAATTTATTTTCTATATTAATTATAATTCTTATATTATAAATCTTAATTAATTTCATTAATTAATTTCATTAAATAATTTATTTATTGAGCATGATTTTATTAGATTATATAAAATTAATTTAAATATTTATGAATTTAATTTATTTTTATGTAATAATTAATTAATATTTTAAATATAATTTAACATAAAATTTTAAAATATACAAGATGAGTTTATTTGAGATTATATATTTATAAAGTGAGTGGTGGGAGGAAAGCTTTTTAAAATAAATATTTTTTTGTGTGTGGGGAAAAATTGATTTTAGTTGGGAGTTTAGAGAGAAATTGGGTAAAATTTGGGAAATTGGCGCCAATTGGGTCTCCAATAAGATTTTTTGGGTTAATTAAGTTCTCGCTTCTCCAACGATCATTATTTTTCTACTTTGTAAATTGGTTTTTGATTTATTTCATTTTAGTCATGGTCTAATTGTAAATCTCTTTTTAAGTTTTCAATTCGATGCAATTTAATCATATATACATTCTAATTACTTTATTTTTCCCTTCTTTCTTTAATGTGCATAATTATTAAATATAAATGTTAATTTTAGTATATTTTATTTTAGTCACTCATGTTTAATTATATACTATATATGCTTATTTATTTATATATATATACTTAAGTACATACTTATGTATATAGTTAATACTTATACATATACATACATATATACATACATACATACACTTTATATTTAATATATATATATATATATATATATATATATATATATATATATATATATATATATATACATTATACATATGTTATAAATATTATGAATACTTATATTATATGCATAATTATAATGTACAATATAATACATATACATGTATTATATTATCATAACATTCATCATACATATTATATTATTATGTATAATATTCAGTCTATTTTACAATTTTTTCACATTTTAAAATTATTTCAATTTAATCCCTCTGTGTTGTTTAATTCATTTAATTTTTAATTTTTAATTTCATATTTATTCAATTTAGTCCTTAAAATTATATTTGTATCTGAAATTGGACCATACTTATTTATATTTTTGTAATTTACTTCATACCCTATAAATCACATAATAAATTTCATTTCAAATTTTAGAAATTATATTATAATTTCCAAACCTATAAACTTTTTGATAATCGTCGTTTTGTTATCAAAATAATTTCGGCTTCTTAATTAAATAGAAAGGAAAATGTAGTATAGAGAAGCAGGGTCAATCCACAAGGACTATGGTTTTTGTGATTTAGTAAAACAATTTATTGATTTTAGGACAAGATAGAATTTCAGGTAAAGTTGAAAATATTTTAAAAAATAGATAATAATAAATAAAAGGGAAATAATAAAATAATAAATATTAATGGTAATAAATAAAAAAGGGTTTTAAATTGTTTAAAGAAGTATAATCAAATAAAAATTAAATAAACAATTTCCATCATTTTAAAATGTGGAAATAATATTTTTAAGCTTAAATTATCATCCTTCAAAATTTCTCAAAATTTCTATTCGATCCGATTTGTCGAATTTTTATCGGACTTTAACACTTTATAGCTTTTAACACAAATTCTAAATCGAAAATACGATTCCCACCAAAACGCCATTATTGAGGGTAAACTATTCATTTATGGAAATAAAAATTCTTTTTGGGAGAATTACCATTTTGTTCCCTAAACTTTTCCTAATTTTACACTTTGGACACTAAACTTTCAAAAATTATGTTTTGGTCACTAACCAAAATTTGGGGTATTACATTCACCTAAGAAACAAACTAAAATTAAGTAAAACGAGAATTATAATGTGACTATTGTAAAAACTTTAAAACTAAAAAGGCGATTAAAATGACATCAATATAAAATAAAATTCGTGTAAGACTAGATTTAATGTGATTTAACCTTGTCTATTTTTATGGATAAAAAATAAATAATTTATTATAAACAAAGAGATCAGAAAAAATTAAAAAAATTTAAAATTTCATTTATGTCAAAACTCGAAATATATCTCAAAACCTGATGTACTAAAAAAGTTTATTTCAACATTTTTTTAAGATTCATCTGTACAACTAATATCCTAAAAATTACAGAAAACATTGATTAGGGAAGTAAAAAGACTCGACCTATAAAACTGACTCGAGTCAAAATTGTTTGTGACTTAAGCGGTGGTATTTTAAACCAACTCGAGTCTGAACTGGTGTTGACATCAACCCGAATTGGACCTGAAAATTGTGGATATGAACCCGACCTCTACCAGATCTGAGAATTACTTGAACCCGAATTGAAACAATAATATGATAACCAAACCCGATCTGCATCCGATTGATATGAACCCGAACTCGAGATTAACTTGACAAATAATTGGTATTACCCTACCTATTATCAACCTGACATGTAATTGACTCAACATGTAAATCATCCAACTTGTTATTGACCATATCTGATATTTACCTGACTTATAAGTTACAATTGATGAAGTTGTGAGATTTTGAATTTATAATAAACTATGATAATTAATATGATTACTCTTGAAAGTTAAAACAAATTATTAGTTATGATAATTAAATTAATAAATTTATTTTCTATATTAATTATAATCCTTATATTATAAATCTTAATTATAATCATTAAATTAATTTCATTAAATAATTTATTTATTGAACATGATTTTATTAGATTATATAAAATTAATTTAAATATTTATAAGTTTAATTTATTTTTCATGTAATAATTAATTAATAATTTAAATATAATTTAACATAAAATTTTAAATAATACATATAAGATGAATTTATTTGAGATTAAATATATATATATTATTTAAAGTGAGTTGTGAGAGAAAGTTTTTTAAAATAAATATTTTTTTGTGTGTCGAAAAATTGATTTTATTTGAGAATTTAGAGGAAAATTTGAAAATTTTGGGAAGAGAGAGAAATTGGGAATTTAGAGAGAAATTGAGCAAAATTTGGGAAGTTAGCACCAAGTAGGTGTCCAATAAGATTTTTGGGCTAATTAGGCTCGAAATCTTCCAACAATTATCATTTTTCTACTTTGTAAATTGGTTTTGATTTCTTTCATTTTAGTCATGGTTTAATTGTAAATCTCTTCTTGAATTTTCAATTCGATGTAATTTTATCTTGAATACATTCTAATTACTTTTAATTTTCCCTTCTTTCTTTAATGTGCATAATTATTAAATATAAATGTTAATTTTAGTATCTTTTATTTTAGTCACTCATGTTTAATTATATACTTATATATTATATACTTTATATATATACACACACATGTATAAATATAAATATATATACATGCATCTTATATATTACATACATGCATATATGTACTTATATATATATATATATATATAGTACATATTACATACATAGCATGAGTATACAAATATATAAATATATAATATATAAGTATATAAACTATATAGTATATAGTTTATTTATTTTTGGTACACAAAAGTTTAAGTCAGGAGTGACTCCCTCAATCCAAGGTCAGAGCATACCTAAGACCCAATTGTGATTTGCATAAGAATTTACAAATTGCTTACCAAGAGTGACAATGGTAGGATTCGAACTTGGCCTTACAAACTCAAATTCCTGAATCCCAACCACTTGTGCCAACACCCATTGGCATGTTATATAGTTTATATACTTATACTTTATATATTTTATACTTTATATATATATATATATTATTCTTATATATATATACTTATATATTATATACATATATTATAAGTATAATGTATACTTATATTGTATGCATAAGTACAATGTACATTATAATATATATACATGTATTATATTATCATAACATTCATCATACATATTATATACATATTATATTATTATGTATGTATATATATATATATATATATATATATATATTATTTAGTCTATTTTACAACTTTTTTCATATTTTACAATTATTTCAATTTGATATCTCTGTATTGTTTAATTTATTTAAATTTTAATTTGTAATTTCATATTTGTTCAATTTAGTCCTTAAAATTATATTTGTATATAAAATTATCCCATACTTATTTATATTTTTGTAATTTACTTCATACCCTATAAATAACATAATAAACTTCATTTCAAAATTTAGAAATTATATTATAATTTCCAAACCTATAAACTTTTGTTCACCAACTTTTTAAATGGATACAATTTAGCCCAATTCTATATTAATTTCAACTTCATATTTTAAAATTATTTCGATTTGATCCCTCGTCAATACATGTTGTTTTAATTTATTTAAATTTTTGTTTGTAGTTGAATGTTTGTTCAATTTAGTTATTCAAAATATATTTTTATAAAAAGTGATCCATAATTATTTATATTTTTGTAATTTACTCTAAATTATATACAATCACAAATTGCAATTCAACGTTCATGAAAGGCGAAAAATAATTAATCATTACCCAATCTGAACGAGATTCGACTTAAGTCCATCCGAACTTGAATTAACCTGATATTTAACTACTTCAGACCTGAACCCTTTTTACCTGAACTGACATCGATCCAAACTGAAATTAACTCAACCTAAACCTGAACTGATTTGACTTGGACTCGACCTGATTCGGGTTCGATTCGGGTCGAACCATCAAATTGACCTGACACAACCCGTATCCGATTTTACTTGACCCAACATTATTTGACTGAAACCTGAACGATTACATGATTTTACATCCCTAACATTGACGATAGAGTATTCTTTTCTTATGGTGTTTGGAGGAGCTCTTATGGGAGCTTGATTAGGCCATATACATATATATATATATATATATATTCCCATTACATTTTCGCCTATAGCTTTGCTTTCCCACAGTATTCAAGGTCGAGACCAGATAACATGGCAGTTTGAATGATGCGGACAATTCCAAATAGGAGGTTGCTCATCTGCAAAATGAATAGCCCTATAATTCTCATGTTATATATATAATTAAAATCATTCATGTATAAAACATATATAATATGGTTGGACTTACGAAGCAGAAGCAGTCGTGGTCGAGCCATGGTGAAAGTTGAGATGAAAAGAGTGGATACGAGGAGAATGCATAGTATCGCAAAGAATGCTTTCATTTTAGATATATTAATTACTACTAATCACTTGATCCTTTGGGTTTAGCCTCTCCACTGCTATTTGTAGGCCAATGTTTCCAACAAATTCTATCATTCAAATTTATATAAAAAAAAAGAAGCAAAACTGACAAAGGAAGGTCTGAAGAAATTTCCATGGCTGAACTAAGTCCTATTTCTTTAGTTTATATTCTCTCACTTGGAAAAATTAGAATTAATGAGTGAAGAAATTCCAAAATTTAAACCAAAGAAAGCTCAAATTTCCAATCAAATTGTAATTAATTAATAACACGTCTTTATAAAAAGATCATACTGATGTATGTGAGCAGTAAAGTAATAGCAAAGTCCATGTATCTAAATTGACTGGCCAATCCAGAAAAGCAACCAATAATTTAAAAAATTTGTTCTCTTCTTATCTTAAAGTTTGTGTCATAGTCTCTCTTATAGTTTCATTGTCCATAAGGTCCAATCCCTTGATCTTTAACAATGGGGCAACGTCATCACAGTTAAAGACAAACACCAAATGTCGTTGTGGGATTATAACACAAAATTCGAGTTAGTGTAGATTTGAGAAGAAATTTTGTTCACGAGATATTCTAGATTTAAAAGGTTACAAATGTTTTAGTGAAGTGCTAAGCGAATATGTAATGATTTTTTTTTTGGATAATTAAGATTTATTACCCAAAGAAGCAATGTCTGCTACAAAAAAACCGATCAGAAAATTTACACTCTAATTACAACAGAATGATCGGCTAAATGATATCCCAAGATATACAAATATTGGAGTTTACATAATCAAGCCTATTTATCTTTTTCCCCCTAAGTTTAATTCCTACGAATTCTTTGACATTGCTAAGGATTTCTTCTCTTGTCCTTGAGGTTCCTTTGAATATTCGTCGATTACGTTCCTCCCACAAGCCATAGATACTTGCACACCAAGTAAGTTTAAGAATAGTAGAGATAAGAGATTTTCTTTTCCATGTGTTGGAAGCCCAAGTAACCATATTCTCTCAAGAATCAATTGTCTTCTTTAGTCCATTTAGGAGAAGAATTTTCTGCCTCAAAAAAGAAGCATACAAGCAATCGAAGAACAAATTCGATCTAAAAGAGCCATCCATGCAATCAAACTATGCTTGGGAAGATGGTGAGGGAACCATATAAGGGAGTGCCAAGGGACTTTGTCTTTTTTCATTCTAATCTCCTGCCAAATTTCTCTAATGGTGAAGTCTCATTTCGAAATAGTATCAAGAGTTTCAGTTCGTAGCTTCAGGATTTTGTTGATGCCCCAACTTAGAGTAGCAGAATTTACCATGCTCCAAAAATCATTCTCTTTAATCACAAGGAGAAAATCATTACATACATACATTACGTTGTTGAATATGTAATGATTTTCTCCTTGTGATGAAAGGACAAAAATCGATTGTCAAGTTTTATGTTCAAAAGAGTTTAATAATTTTAGATAATACATTTTTTTTAATTTTTTCCCTCTGTGTCAGATGATAACATTGTTAGTGAAGATGTCTTGATATAATCAAGCAGAAGATGATTTCTTGTTAAACATAACAACTGTGAGTATAATAACTGTGAGAAACAAAAAAAGAATGAAATTTCATGAACATAATGAAATTTGAAAAAGGGAGAGTTAAATCTCATATTGAATTATACAACACCCAAACAAAGTAGCATTGAGAACACAAACAATACATATATTAGGGGATCTCCATATATGGTTTCGCCAATGGATCCTATAGCTTTGCTTTCCCACAACATTCAAGGTCGAGAGCGAAGACGATGGCAGTCTCGATTATATTCGGGACAGAAGCAGATATTAGGTTCTTGACATTCCATATCTGCAAAATTAATAGCCTTATAATTCCCATGTTCTATATAATTAAAACCATTTATTTAAATATATGTATATATTAATTTAATTGGATAACGAACACAAAGCATCCAATTTTTTTTCCATGTGCGTTGAGATGTCATTTTACTGAAATTGGAGTATGTTAATATATATGTGTGTAAAACATAATTTAGAAAATAATTACTGTAAAAGTTTTAATATATCTATTTTACTTACCCCAGAGCTGCCGTGCTCGAGCCATGGTGAAAATGGAGATGAAAAGAGTGGAAGCGAGCATAATGCATAGAATTGCAAATAATGCTTTCATTTTGGATATATTTATTACTAATTACTTGCTCCTTTGGGTTAAGCATCTCCACTGCTATTTGTAGGCCAACGAATTCAATTATTCAAATTTATAAAAACCAGCAAATTTGACAAAGGAAGGACTGAAGAAATTTCCATGGCTGAACTGAGGACTATTTCTTTAGTTTATATTCTCAATCGGAAAATTTAGAATTAACGGAGTGAAGAAGTTCCAAAATTCAAACCAAAGAAGCCTCAAATTTCCAATCAAATAGTAATTAATTAATAGCATTTGCCTTCATAAAGAATTATAGCGATCTATGTCAGTAGTAAAGTAGTATTAATGTCCATGTATCTAAGTTGACTAACCAATTCAGAAAACCAAAACCAAGAATTGATTTTCACTTACCTTTAAGTTTGTGTCATAGTCTCTCTTTTAATTTCACCGTCTACGAAATCAAATCCCTTGACCTTTAACTATGGTGCAACGTCACCGTAGTAGAAGACAAGCACGTATAGGTCATTAAAATAAAATTCTTAAACTCTTATTTGGACCGTTCCGTTTATCAGTTCTTGAAAATTGGGAATTATATTAATCAATAGTTTCTCAAAATATAAGTCTAAATTAGTTTGAAGTCAATTGGCAACCATTTCTCTTTATACATGTATCAATCTAGTGATGTTGTGTGATGTTGAAAGCTACTGTTAAGACAAGGAGAAAACCACCAAAAAACATTAAAAATAAAAATTATTCGCGTGTTCCAAGTTTAGGAGTTAAACTGATAAAGAATAATAAAAGGGGCTAAGTGAAATTTTCACTAGCTTAGAGGGGATGTTTTAGTTATTATAAGACCTTCAATTAACAATGGACGTGTGCAGAAATGCATGGGTCCATTATTTTGTATATAAGAATGTATTATCAGGCTATTTCGGTTGTGCCTTTCTTTGTAGCTTGACAAACACCATTTCCATTGACTCAACCACCCAAAATCAAATGGCGAACACTTTCCTCAACTTGACTCTTCTCATCATCATCTTCCATTTTTTTCTGACCACTCTTTCCAAGAACTTAACCACCATTCTTACAGACCAGTTCGCTCTTCTTGCATTGAAAGACCATGTTATCCAGGATCCTGGAAATGTGTTGGCAACCAATTGGTCATCTTCTACTCCTGTTTGCAATTGGTTTGGTGTCAGCTGCGGGTCCAACCACCGCAAAGTCACAGCTCTAAACCTTACTGGTTTGGGATTTGTAGGCACCCTTCCACCCCACTTAGGAAATTTATCATTCCTTTCTCTTCTTTCAATCAAAGATAACAGTTTTCATGGCAGATTACCAGTCCAGTTATCAAATTTGCACCATATGAAACATATAGACTTGGGTAACAACAGCTTCAGTGGAGAAATCCCATCGTGGTTAGGATCATTAACTCAACTTCAGGTGTTGCGTCTGTACTACAACAACTTCAATGGTGTTATCCCATTCTCTTTAGGATACTTGCAAAAGCTGGAGGAGTTGAGCTTGTATGGAAACAAGCTTTCGGGTTCAATACCCTCCTTCGTTTTCAACATATCTTCCCAATTTTATACTTAAGCCACTAAACTTTCAAATATTATGTTTTGATCACTAACCAAAATTTGGGGTATTACATTCAAGAAACAAACTAAAATTAACTAAAAAGAGAATTATAACGTGACTATTGTAAAAAATTTAAAATTGAAAAGGCGATTAAAATGATGTCAATATAAAATAAAATTCATGTCAGACTAGATTTAATGTGATTTAATAATATGTATTTTTATGGATAAAAAATTAAATAATTTATTATAAACAAAGATCACAAGAATATAAAAAAAATAAAATTTCATGTATGTCAAAACTCGAAATATATCTCAAAACCTGATATACTAAAAAAAAAAGTTTATTTCAACATTTTTTAACATTCATTTGTACAACTAATATCCTAAAACTTACCGAAAACATCGATTAGGAACATAAAAAGCTGACCCGACCTATAAAATTGAGTAAAACCGACTCGAGTCAAAATTATTTATGACCTGAAGTCCTGAACGGTGGTGATTCGAAACCGACTCAAGTCTGAATTGGTGTTGACCTCAACCCGAGTTAGACCTGGAAATTATGGATTTGAACCCGACCTCTACCCGATCTGAGAATTACCTAAACCCGAATTGAAACGATAATATGATAACTGAACCCGACCTGCATCTGACTGATATGAATTTGAACCCAAATATTAACCTGGTAAATAACTGGTATTACCCGTCCTGTTATCAACCTGACCTGCTATAAACTTTACATGTAATTGATTCAACCTGTAAATAATCCAACTTGTTATTGACCAGATCTGATATTTACCTGATTTGATATTTACATAACTTGTAAGTTACAATTGATGAAGTTGTGAGATTTTGAATTTATAATAAACTATGATAATTAATATAATTACTTTTAAAAGTTAAAACAAATTGTTAGTTATGATAATTAAATTAATAAATTTATTTTCTATATTAATTATAATTCTTATATTATAAATCTTAATTATAATCATTAAATTAATTTCATTAAATAATTTATTTATTGAGCATGATTTTATTAGATTATATAAAATTAATTTAAATATTTATAAATTTAATTTATTTTTATGTAATAATTAATTAATATTTTAAATATAATTTAACATAAAATTTTAAAATATACAAGATGAGTTTATTTGAGATTATATATTTATAAAGTGAGTGGTGGGAGGAAAGCTTTTTGAAATAAATATTTTTTGTGTGTGGGAAAAATTGATTTTATTTGGGAGTTTAGAGAGAAATTGGGTAAAATTTGGGAAATTGGCGCCAATTGGGTCTCCAATAAGATTTTTTGGGTTAATTAAGTTCTTGCTTCTCCAACGATCATTATTTTTCTACTTTGTAAATTGGTTTTTTGATTTATTTCATTTTAGTCATGGTCTAATTGTAAATCTCTTTTTAAGTTTTCAATTCGATGCAATTTAATCATATATACATTCTAATTACTTTATTTTTCCCTTCTTTCTTTAATGTGCATAATTATTAAATATAAATGTTAATTTTAGTATATTTTATTTTAGTCACTCATGTTTAATTATATACTATATATGCTTATTTATTTATATATATATACTTAAGTACATACTTATGTATATAGTTAATACTTATACATATACATATACATATATACATACATACATACATACACTTTATATTTTATATAAATATATATATATATATATATATATATATATATATATATATATATTATACATATGTTATAAATATTATGAATACTTATATTATATGCATAATTATAATGTACAATATAATACATATACATGTATTATATTATCATAACATTCATCATACATATTATATTATTATGTATAATATTCAGTCTATTTTACAATTTTTTCACATTTTAAAATTATTTCAATTTAATCCCTCTGTGTTGTTTAATTCATTTAATTTTTAATTTTTAATTTCATATTTATTCAATTTAGTCCTTAAATTTATATTTGTATCTGAAATTGGACCATACTTATTTATATTTTTGTAATTTACTTCATACCCTATAAATCACATAATAAACTTCATTTCAAATTTTAGAAATTATATTATAATTTCCAAACCTATAAACTTTTTGATAATCGTCGTTTTGTTATCAAAATAATTTCGGCTTCTTAATTAAATAGAAAGGAAAATGTAGTATAGAGAAGCAGGGTCAATCCACAGGGACTATGGTTTTTGTGATTTAGTAAAACAATTTATTGATTTTAGGACAAGATATAATTTCAAGTAAAGTTGAAAATATTTTAAAAAATAGATAATAATAAATAAAAGGGAAATAATAAAATAATAAATATTAATGGTAATAAATAAAAAAGGGTTTTAAATTGTTTAAAGAAGTATAATCAAATAAAAATTAAATAAACAATTTCCATCATTTTAAAATGTGGAAATAATATTTTTAAGCTTAAATTATCATCCTTCAAAATTTCTATTCGATCCGATTTGTGGAATTTTTATCGAACTTTAACACTTTATGGCTTTTAACACAAATTCCGAATCGAAAATCCGATTCCCACCAAAACACCATTATTGAGGGTAAACTATTCATTTATGGAAATAAAAATTCTTTTTGGGAGAATTACCATTTTGTTCCCTAAACTTTTCCTAATTTTACACTTTGGACACTAAACTTTCAAAAATTATGTTTTGGTCACTAACCAAACTTTGGGGTATTACATACACCTAAGAAACAAACTAAAATTAAGTAAAACGAGAATTATAACGTGACTATTGTAAAAACTTTAAAACTAAAAAGGCGATTAAAATGACATCAATATAAAATAAAATTCGTGTAAGACTAGATTTAATGTGATTTAACCTTGTCTATTTTTATGCATAAAAAAATAAATAATTTATTATAAACACAGAGATCAGAAAAATTTTAAAAAATTTAAAATTTCATTTATGTCAAAACTCGAAATATATCTCAAAACCTGATGTACTAAAAAAGTTTATTTCAACATTTTTTTAAGATTCATCTGTACAACTAATATCCTAAAAATTACAGAAAACATTGATTAGGGAAGTAAAAAGCTGACCAGACCTATAAAACTGACTCGAGTCAAAATTGTTTGTGACTTAAGCGGTGGTATTTTAAACCAACTCGAGTCTGAACTGGTGTTGACATCAACCCGAATTGGACATGAAAATTGTGGATATGAACCCGACCTCTACCAGATCTGAGAATTACTTGAACCCGAATTGAAACAATAATATGATAACCAAACCCGATCTGCATCCGATTGATATGAACCCGAACTCGAGATTAACTTGACAAATAATTGGTATTACCCTACCTATTATCAACCTGACATGTAATTGACTCAACCTGTAAATCATCCAACTTGTTATTGACCATATATGATATTTACCTGACTTATAAGTTACAATTGATGAAGTTGTGAGATTTTGAATTTATAATAAACTATGATAATTAATATGATTACTCTTGAAAGTTAAAACAAATTATTAGTTATGATAATTAAATTAATAAATTTATTTTCTATATTAATTATAATCCTTATATTATAAATCTTAATTATAATCATTAAATTAATTTCATTAAATAATTTATTTATTGAACATGATTTTATTAGATTATATAAAATTAATTTAAATATTTATAAGTTTAATTTATTTTTTCATGTAATAATTAATTAATAATTTAAATATAATTTAACATAAAATTTTAAATAATACATATAAGATGAATTTATTTGAGATTAAATATATATATTATTTAAAGTGAGTTGTGAGAGAAAGTTTTTTAAAATAAATATTTTTTTTGTGTGTGGAAAAAATTGATTTTATTTGAGAATTTAGAGGAAAATTTGAAAAATTTGGGAAGAGAGAGAAATTGAGAATTTAGAGAGAAATTGAGCAAAATTTGGGAAGTTAGCACCAAGTAGGTGTCCAATAAGATTTTTGGGCTAATTAGGCTCGAAATATTCCAACAATTATCATTTTTCTACTTTGTAAATTGGTTTTGATTTCTTTCATTTTAGTCATGGTTTAATTGTAAATCTCTTCTTGAATTTTCAATTCGATGCAATTTTATCTTGAATACATTCTAATTACTTTTAATTTTCCCTTCTTTCTTTAATGTGCATAATTATTAAATATAAATGTTAATTTTAGTATCTTTTATTTTAGTCACTCATGTTTAATTATATACTTATATATTATATACTTTATATATATACACACATGTATAAATATAAATATATATACATGCATCATACATATTACATACATGCATATATGTACTTGTATATATATATATAGTACATATTACATACATAGCATGAGTATACAAATATATAAATATATAATATATAAGTATATAAACTATATAGTATATAGTTTATTTATTTTTGGTACACAAAAGTTTAAGTCAGGAGTGACTCCTTCAATCCAAGGTCAGGGCATACCTAAGACCCAATTGTGATTTGCATAGGAATTTACAAATTGCTTACCAAGAGTGACAATGGTAGGATTCGAACTTGGCCTTACAAACTCAAATTCCTGAATCCCAACCACTTGTGCCAACACTCATTGGCATGTTATATAGTTTATATACTTATACTTTATACTTTATATATTTTATACTTTATATATATATATATATATATATATATTATTCTTATATATATATACTTATATATTATATACATATATTATAAGTATAATGTATACTTATATTGTATGCATAAGTACAATGTACATTATAATATATATACATGTATTATATTATCATAACATTCATCATACATATTATATACATATTATATTATTATGTATGTATATATATATATAATATTTAGTCTATTTTACAACTTTTTTCATATTTTACAATTATTTCAATTTGATATCTCTGTATTGTTTAATTTATTTACATTTTAATTTGTAATTTCATATTTGTTCAATTTAATCCTTAAAATTATATTTGTATATGAAATTATCCCATACTTATTTATATTTTTGTAATTTACTTCATACCCTATAAATAACATAATAAACTTCATTTCAAAATTTAGAAATTATATTATAATTTCCAAACCTATAAACTTTTGTTCACCAACTTTTTAAATGGATACAATTTAGCCCAATTCTATATTAATTTCAACTTCATATTTTAAAATTATTTCGATTTGATCCCTCATCAATACATGTTGTTTTAATTTATTTAAATTTTTGTTTGTAGTTGCATGTTTGTTCAATTTAGTTATTCAAAATATATTTTTATAAAAAGTGATCTATAATTATTTATATTTTTGTAATTTACTCTAAATTATATACAATCACAAATTGCAATTCAACGTTCATGAAAGGTGAAAAATAATTAATCATTACCCAATCTGAAAGAGATTCGACTTAAGTCCATCCGAACTTGAATTAACCTGATATTTAACTACTTCAGACCTGAACCATTTTTACCTGAACTGACATCGATCCAAACTGAAATTAACTCAACCTAAACCTGAACTGATTTGACTTGGACTCGACCTGATTCGGGTCGAACCATCAATTTGACCTGACACAACCCGTATCCGATTTTACTTGACCTGACATGATTTGACTGAAACCTGAACGATTACATGATTTTACATCCCTAACATTGACGATAGAATATTCATTTCTTATGGTGTTTGGAGGAGCTCTTATGGGAGCTTGATTAGGCCATATACATATATATACACACACACACATATATATATATATATATATATATATATATTCCCATTACATTTTCGCCTATGGGCTTTGCTTTCCCACAGCATTCAAGGTCGAGACCAGATAACATGGCAGTTTGAATGATGCGGACAATTCCAAATAGGAGGTTGCTCATCTGCAAAATGAATAGCCCTATAATTCTCATGTTATATATATAATTAAAATCATTCATGTATAAAACATATATAATATGGTTGGACTTACGAAGCAGAAGCAGTCGTGGTCGAGCAATGGTGAAAGATGAGATGAAAAGAGTGGATACGAGGAGAATGCATAGTATCGCAAAGAATGCTTTCATTTTAGATATATTAATTACTACTAATCACTTGATCCTTTGGGTTTAGCCTCTCCACTGCTATTTGTAGGCCAATGTTTCCAACAAATTCTATCATTCAAATTTATATAAAAAAAAGAAGCAAAACTGACAAAGGAAGGTCTGAAGAAATTTCCATGGCTGAACTAAGTCCTATTTCTTTAGTTTATATTCTCTCACTTGGAAAAATTAGAATTAATGAGTGAAGAAATTCCAAAATTTAAACCAAAGAAAGCTCAAATTTCCAATCAAATTGTAATTAATTAATAACATGTCTTTATAAAAAGATCATACTGATGTATGTGAGCAGTAAAGTAATAGCAAAGTCCATGTATCTAAATTGACTGACCAATCCAGAAAAGCAACCAATAATTTAAAAAATTTGTTCTCTTCTTATCATAAAGTTTGTGTCAGTATCTCTTATAGTTTCATTGTCCATAAGGTCCAATCCCTTGATCTTTAACAATGGGGCAACGTCATCACAGTTAAAGACAAACACCAAATGTCGTTGTGGGATTATAACACAAAATTCGAGTTAGTGTAGATTTGAGAAGAAATTTTGTTCACGAGATATTCTAGATTTAAAAGGTTACAAATGTTTTAGTGAAGTGCTAAGCGAATATGTAATGATTTTTTTTTTGGATAATTAAGATTTATTATCCAAAGAAACAATGTCTGCTACAAAAAAATCGATCAGAAAATTTACACTCTAATTACAACAGAATGATCGGCTAAATGATATCCCAAGATATACAAATATTGGAGTTTACATAATCCAGCCTATTTATCTTTTTCCCCCCAAGTTTAATTCCTACGAATTCTTTGACATTGCTAAGGATTTCTTCTCTTGTCCTTGAGGTTCCTTTGAATATTCGTCGATTACGTTCCTCCCACAAGCCAATAGATGTATTCTCTCAATAATCAATTGTCTTCTTTAGTCCATTTAGGAGAAGAATTTTCTGCCTCAAAAAAGAAGCATACGAGCAATCGAAGAACAAATTCGATCTAAAAGAGCCATCCATGCAATCAAACTATGCTTGGGAAGATGGTGAGGGGACCATATAAGGGAGTGCCAAGGGACTTTGTCTTTTTTCATTCTAATCTCCTACCAAATTTCTCTAATGGTGAAGGCTCCTTTCGAAATAGTATCAAGAGTTTCAGTTCGTAGCTTCAGGATTCTGTTGATGCCCCAACTTAGAGTAGCAGAATTTACCATGCTCCAAAAATCATTCTCTTTAATCACAAGGAGAAAATCATTACATACATACATTACGTTGTTGAATATGTAATGATTTTCTCCTTGTGATGAAAGGACAAAAATCGATTGTCAAGTTTTATGCTCAAAAGAGTTTAATAATTTTAGATAATTAGTTTTTTTTTAATTTTTTCCCTCTGTGTCAGATGATAACATTGTTAGTGAAGATGTCTTGATATAATCAAGCAGAAGATGATTTCTTGTTAAACATAACATCTGTGAGAAACAAAAAAAAGAATGAAATTTCATGAACATAATGAAATTTGAAAAAGGGAGAGTTAAATTTCATGTTGAATTATACAACACCCAAACAAAGTAGCATTGAGAACAAAAACAATACATATATTAGGGGATCTCCATATATGGTTTCGCCAATGGATCCTATAGCTTTGCTTTCCCACAACATTCAAGGTCGAGAGCGAAGACGATGGCAGTCTCGATTATATTCGGGACAGAAGCAGACATTAGGTTCTTGACATTCCATATCTGCAAAATTAATAGCCTTATAATTCCCATGTTCTATATAATTAAAACCATTTATTTAAATATATGTATATATTAATTTAATTGGATAACGAACACAAAGCATCCAATTTTTTTTTCCATGTGCGTTGAGATGTCATTTTACTGAAATTGGAGTATGTTAATATATATGTGTGTAAAACATAATTTAGAAAATAATTACTGTAAAAGTTTTAATATATCTATTTTACTTACCCCAGAGCTGCCGTGCTCGAGCCATGGTGAAAATGGAGATGAAAAGAGTGGAAGCGAGAAGAATGCATAGAATTGCAAATAATGCTTTCATTTTGGATATATTTATTACTAATTACTTGCTCCTTTGGGTTAAGCATCTCCACTGCTATTTGTAAGCCAACGAATTCAATTATTCAAATTTATAAAAACCAGCAAATTTGACAAAGGAAGGACTGAAGAAATTTCCATGGCTGAACTGAGGACTATTTCTTTAGTTTATATTCTCAATCGGAAAATTTAGAATTAACGGAGTGAAGAAGTTCCAAAATTCAAACCAAAGAAGCCTCAAATTTCCAATCAAATAGTAATTAATTAATAGCATTTGCCTTCATAAAGAATTATAGCGATCTATGTCAGTAGTAAAGTAGTATTAATGTCCATGTATCTAAGTTGACTAACCAATTCAGAAAACCAAAACCAAGAATTGATTTTCACTTACCTTTAAGTTTGTGTCATAGTCTCTCTTTTAATTTCACCGTCTACGAAATCAAATCCCTTGACCTTTAACTATGGTGCAACGTCACCGTAGTAGAAGACAAGCACGTATAGGTCATTAAAATAAAATTCTTAAACTCTTATTTGGACCGTTCCGTTTATCAGTTCTTGAAAATTGGGAATTATATTAATCAATAGTTTCTCAAAATATAAGTCTAAATTAGTTTGAAGTCAATTGGCAACCATTTCTCTTTATACATGTATCAATCTAGTGATGTTGTGTGATGTTGAAAGCTACTGTTAAGACAAGGAGAAAACCACCAAAAAACATTAAAAATAAAAATTATTCGCGTGTTCCAAGTTTAGGAGTTAAACTGATAAAGAATAATAAAAGGGGCTAAGTGAAATTTTCACTAGCTTAGAGGGGATGTTTTAGTTATTATAAGACCTTCAATTAACAATGGACGTGTGCAGAAATGCATGGGTCCATTATTTTGTATATAAGAATGTATTATCAGGCTATTTCGGTTGTGCCTTTCTTTGTAGCTTGACAAACACCATTTCCATTGACTCAACCACCCAAAATCAAATGGCGAACACTTTCCTCAACTTGACTCTTCTCATCATCATCTTCCATTTTTTTCTGACCACTCTTTCCAAGAACTTAACCACCATTCTTACAGACCAGTTCGCTCTTCTTGCATTGAAAGACCATGTTATCCAGGATCCTGGAAATGTGTTGGCAACCAATTGGTCATCTTCTACTCCTGTTTGCAATTGGTTTGGTGTCAGCTGCGGGTCCAACCACCGCAAAGTCACAGCTCTAAACCTTACTGGTTTGGGATTTGTAGGCACCCTTCCACCCCACTTAGGAAATTTATCATTCCTTTCTCTTCTTTCAATCAAAGATAACAGTTTTCATGGCAGATTACCAGTCCAGTTATCAAATTTGCACCGGATGAAACATATAGACTTGGGTAACAACAGCTTCAGTGGAGAAATCCCATCGTGGTTAGGATCATTAACTCAACTTCAGGTGTTGCGTCTGTACTACAACAACTTCAATGGTGTTATCCCATTCTCTTTAGGATACTTGCAAAAGCTGGAGGAGTTGAGCTTGTATGGAAACAAGCTTTCGGGTTCAATACCCTCCTTCGTTTTCAACATATCTTCCCAATTTTATACTTAAGCCACTAAACTTTCAAATATTATGTTTTGATCACTAACCAAAATTTGGGGTATTACATTCAAGAAACAAACTAAAATTAACTAAAAAGAGAATTATAACGTGACTATTGTAAAAAATTTAAAACTGAAAAGGCGATTAAAATGATGTCAATATAAAATAAAATTCATGTCAGACTAGATTTAATGTGATTTAATAATATGTATTTTTATGGATAAAAAATTAAATAATTTATTATAAAGAGATCACAAGAATATAAAAAAAATAAAATTCATGTATGTCAAAACTCGAAATATATCTCAAAACCTGATATACTAAAAAAAAAAGTTTATTTCAACATTTTTTAACATTCATTTGTACAACTAATATCCTAAAACTTACCGAAAACATCGATTAGGAACATAAAAAGCTGACCCGACCTATAAAATTGAGTAAAACCGACTCGAGTCAAAATTATTTATGACCTGAAGTCCTGAACGGTGGTGATTCGAAACCGACTCAAGTCTGAATTGGTGTTGATCTCAACCCGAGTTAGACCTGGAAATTGTGGATTTGAACCCGACCTCTACCCGATCTGAGAATTACCTAAACCCGAATTGAAACGATAATATGATAACTGAACCCGACCTGCATCTGACTGATATGAATTTGAACCCAAATATTAACCTGGTAAATAACTGGTATTACCCGTCCTGTTATCAACCTGACCTGCTATAAACTTTACATGTAATTGATTCAACCTGTAAATAATCCAACTTGTTATTGACCAGATCTGATATTTACCTGATTTGATATTTACATAACTTGTAAGTTACAATTGATGAAGTTGTGAGATTTTGAATTTATAATAAACTATGATAATTAATATAATTACTTTTAAAAGTTAAAACAAATTGTTAGTTATGATAATTAAATTAATAAATTTATTTTCTATATTATAAATTTATATTATAAATAAATTAATTTCATTAAATAATTTATTATTGAATTTATTATTATATAAAATTAATTTAAATATTTATAAATTTAATTTATTTTTATGTAATAATTAATTAATATTTTAAATATAATTTAACATAAAATTTTAAAATATACAAGATGAGTTTATTTGAGATTATATATTTATAAAGTGAGTGGTGGGAGGAAAGCTTTTTGAAATAAATATTTTTTTGTGTGTGGGGAAAAATTGATTTTATTTGGGAGTTTAGAGAGAAATTGGGTAAAATTTGGGAAATTGGCGCCAATTGGGTCTCCAATAAGATTTTTTGGGTTAATTAAGTTCTTGCTTCTCCAACGATCATTATTTTTCTACTTTGTAAATTGGTTTTTTGATTTATTTCATTTTAGTCATGGTCTAATTGTAAATCTCTTTTTAAGTTTTCAATTCGATGCAATTTAATCATATACATTCTAATTACTTTATTTTTCCCTTCTTTCTTTAATGTGCATAATTATTAAATATAAATGTTAATTTTAGTATATTTATTTTAGTCACTCATGTTTAATTATATACTATATGCTTATTTATTATATATATACTTAAGTACATACTTATGTATATAGTTAATACTTATACATATACATATACATATACATACATACATACATACACTTTATATTTTATATAAATATATATATATATATATATATATATATATATATATATATATATTATATATATATATATATAATATATATATATATATATATATATATAATATATATATATGTATAATATATTATTATATTATTATGTCATATACATATACATATTATCATAACATATATATTTATTATGTATAATATTCAGTCTATTTTACAATTTTTTCACATTTTAAAATTATTTCAATTTAATCCCTCTGTGTTGTTTAATTCATTTAATTTTTAATTTCATATTTATTCAATTTAGTCCTTAAATTTATATTTGTATCTGAAATTGGACCATACTTATTTATATTTTTGTAATTTACTTCATACCCTATAAATCACATAATAAACTTCATTTCAAATTTTAGAAATTATATTATAATTTCCAAACCTATAAACTTTTTGATAATCGTCGTTTTGTTATCAAAATAATTTCGGCTTCTTAATTAAATAGAAAGGAAAATGTAGTATAGAGAAGCAGGGTCAATCCACAGGGACTATGGTTTTTGTGATTTAGTAAAACAATTTATTGATTTTAGGACAAGATATAATTTCAAGTAAAGTTGAAAATATTTTAAAAATAGATAATAATAAATAAAAGGGAAATAATAAAATAAAAATATTAATGGTAATAAATAAAAAAGGGTTTTAAATTGTTTAAAGAAGTATAATCAAATAAAAATTAAATAAACAATTTCCATCATTTTAAAATGTGGAAATAATATTTTAAGCTTAAATTATCATCCTTCAAAATTTCTATTCGATCCGATTTGTGGAATTTTTATCGAACTTTAACACTTTATGGCTTTTAACACAAATTCCGAATCGAAAATCCGATTCCCACCAAAACACCATTATTGAGGGTAAACTATTCATTTATGGAAATAAAAATTCTTTTTGGGAGAATTACCATTTTGTTCCCTAAACTTTTCCTAATTTTACACTTTGGACACTAAACTTTCAAAAATTATGTTTTGGTCACTAACCAAACTTTGGGGTATTACATACACCTAAGAAACAAACTAAAATTAAGTAAAACGAGAATTATAACGTGACTATTGTAAAAACTTTAAAACTAAAAAGGCGATTAAAATGACATCAATATAAAATAAAATTCGTGTAAGACTAGATTTAATGTGATTTAACCTTGTCTATTTTTATGCATAAAAAAATAAATAATTTATAAAACACAGAGATCAGAAAAATTTTAAAAAATTTAAAATTTCATTTATGTCAAAACTCGAAATATATCTCAAAACCTGATGTACTAAAAAAGTTTATTTCAACATTTTTTTAAGATTCATCTGTACAACTAATATCCTAAAAATTACAGAAAACATTGATTAGGGAAGTAAAAAGCTGACCAGACCTATAAAACTGACTCGAGTCAAAATTGTTTGTGACTTAAGCGGTGGTATTTTAAACCAACTCGAGTCTGAACTGGTGTTGACATCAACCCGAATTGGACATGAAAATTGTGGATATGAACCCGACCTCTACCAGATCTGAGAATTACTTGAACCCGAATTGAAACAATAATATGATAACCAAACCCGATCTGCATCCGATTGATATGAACCCGAACTCGAGATTAACTTGACAAATAATTGGTATTACCCTACCTATTATCAACCTGACATGTAATTGACTCAACCTGTAAATCATCCAACTTGTTATTTACCATATATGATATTTACCTGACTTATAAGTTACAATTGATGAAGTTGTGAGATTTTGAATTTATAATAAACTATGATAATTAATATGATTACTCTTGAAAGTTAAAACAAATTATTGGTTATGATAATTAAATTAATAAATTTATTTTCTATATTAATTATATTCCTTATATTATAAATCTTAATTATAATCATTAAATTAATTTCATTAAATAATTTATTTATTGAACATGATTTTATTAGATTATATAAAATTAATTTAAATATTTATAAGTTTAATTTATTTTTCATGTAATAATTAATTAATAATTTAAATATAATTTAACATAAAATTTTAAATAATACATATAAGATGAATTTATTTGAGATTAAATATATATATTATTTAAAGTGAGTTGTGAGAGAAAGTTTTTTAAAATAAATATTTTTTTGTGTGTGGAAAAAATTGATTTTATTTGAGAATTTAGAGGAAAATTTGAAAAATTTGGGAAGAGAGAGAAATTGAGAATTTAGAGAGAAATTGAGCAAAATTTGGGAAGTTAGCACCAAGTAGGTGTCCAATAAGATTTTTGGGCTAATTAGGCTCGAAATATTCCAACAATTATCATTTTTCTACTTTGTAAATTGGTTTTGATTTCTTTCATTTTAGTCATGGTTTAATTGTAAATCTCTTCTTGAATTTTCAATTCGATGCAATTTTATCTTGAATACATTCTAATTACTTTTAATTTTCCCTTTTTTCTTTAATGTGCATAATTATTAAATATAAATGTTAATTTTAGTATCTTTTATTTAGTCACTCATGTTTAATTATATACTTATATATTATACTTTATATATACACACATGTATAAATATAAATATATATACATGCATCATACATATTACATACATGCATATATGTACTTGTATATATATATATAGTACATATTACATACATAGCATGAGTATACAAATATATAATATATAAGTATATAAACTATATAGTATATAGTTTATTTATTTTTGGTACACAAAAGTTTAAGTCAGGAGTGACTCCCTCAATCCAAGGTCAGGGCATACCTAAGACCCAATTGTGATTTGCATAGGAATTTACAAATTGCTTACCAAGAGTGACAATGGTAGGATTCGAACTTGGCCTTACAAACTCAAATTCCTGAATCCCAACCACTTGTGCCAACACCCATTGGCATGTTATATAGTTTATATACTTATACTTTATACTTTATATATTTTATACTTTATTATATATATATATATATTTATATATATACTTATATATTATATACATATATAAGTATAATGTATACTTATTGTATGCATAAGTACAATGTACATTATATATATATACATATATTATCATAACATTCATCATACATATTATATACATATATATTATTATGTATATATATATATATATATATATATATATATATATATATTTAGTCTATTTTACAACTTTTTTCATATTTTACAATTATTTCAATTTGATATCTCTGTATTGTTTAATTTATTTACATTTTAATTTGTAATTTCATATTTGTTCAATTTAATCCTTAAAATTATATTTGTATATGAAATTATCCCATACTTATTTATATTTTTGTAATTTACTTCATACCCTATAAATAACATAATAAACTTCATTTCAAAATTTAGAAATTATATTATAATTTCCAAACCTATAAACTTTTGTTCACCAACTTTTTAAATGGATACAATTTAGCCCAATTCTATATTAATTTCAACTTCATATTTTAAAATTATTTCGATTTGATCCCTCATCAATACATGTTGTTTTAATTTATTTAAATTTTTGTTTGTAGTTGCATGTTTGTTCAATTTAGTTATTCAAAATATATTTTTATAAAAAGTGATCTATAATTATTTATATTTTTGTAATTTACTATAAATTATATACAATCACAAATTGCATTTCAACGTTCATGAAAGGCGAAAAATAATTAATCATTACCCAATCTGAACGAGATTCGACTTAAGTCCATCCGAACTTGAATTAACCTGATATTTAACTACTTCAGACCTGAACCCTTTTTACCTGAACTGACATCGATCCAAACTGAAATTAACTCAACCTAAACCTGAACTGATTTGACTTGGACTCGACCTGATTCGGGTTCGATTCGGGTCGAACCATCAATTTGACCTGACACAACCCGTATCCGATTTTACTTGACCTGACATGATTTGACTGAAACCTGAACGATTACATGATTTTACATCCCTAACATTGACGATAGAATATTCATTTCTTATGGTGTTTGGAGGAGCTCTTATGGGAGCTTGATTAGGCCATATACATATATACACACACACACACATATATATATATATATATATATTCCCATTACATTTTCGCCTATAGCTTTGCTTTCCCACAGTATTCAAGGTCGAGACCAGATAACATGGCAGTTTGAATGATGCGGACAATTCCAAATAGGAGGTTGCTCATCTGCAAAATGAATAGCCCTATAATTCTCATGTTATATATATAATTAAAATCATTCATGTATAAAACATATATAATATGGTTGGACTTACGAAGCAGAAGCAGTCGTGGTCGAGCCATGGTGAAAGATGAGATGAAAAGAGTGGATACGAGGAGAATGCATAGTATCGCAAAGAATGCTTTCATTTTAGATATATTAATTACTACTAATCACTTGATCCTTTGGGTTTAGCCTCTCCACTGCTATTTGTAGGCCAATGTTTCCAACAAATTCTATCATTCAAATTTATATAAAAAAAAAAGAAGCAAAACTGACAAAGGAAGGTCTGAAGAAATTTCCATGGCTGAACTAAGTCCTATTTCTTTAGTTTATATTCTCTCACTTGGAAAAATTAGAATTAATGAGTGAAGAAATTCCAAAATTTAAACCAAAGAAAGCTCAAATTTCCAATCAAATTGTAATTAATTAATAACATGTCTTTATAAAAAGATCATACTGATGTATGTGAGCAGTAAAGTAATAGCAAAGTCCATGTATCTAAATTGACTGACCAATCCAGAAAAGCAACCAATAATTTAAAAAATTTGTTCTCTTCTTATCATAAAGTTTGTGTCAGTCTCTCTTATAGTTTCATTGTCCATAAGGTCCAATCCCTTGATCTTTAACAATGGGGCAACGTCATCACAGTTAAAGACAAACACCAAATGTCGTTGTGGGATTATAACACAAAATTCGAGTTAGTGTAGATTTGAGAAGAAATTTTGTTCACGAGATATTCTAGATTTAAAAGGTTACAAATGTTTTAGTGAAGTGCTAAGCGAATATGTAATGATTTTTTTTTGGATAATTAAGATTTATTACCCAAAGAAACAATGTTTGCTACAAAAAAATCGATCAGAAAATTTACACTCTAATTACAAAAGAATGATCGGCTAAACGATATCCCAAGATATACAAATATTGGAGTTTACATATCCAGCCTATTTATCTTTTTCCCCCCAAGTTTAATTCCTACGAATTCTTTGACATTGCTAGGGATTTCTTCTCTTGTCCTTGAGGTTCCTTTGAATATTCGTCGATTACGTTCCTCCCACAAGCCAATAGATGTATTCTCTCAATAATCAATTGTCTTCTTTAGTCCATTTAGGAGAAGAATTTTCTGCCTCAAAAAAGAAGCATACGAGCAATCGAAGAACAAATTCGATCTAAAAGAGCCATCCATGCAATCAAACTATGCTTGGGAAGATGGTGAGGGGACCATATAAGGGAGTGCCAAGGGACTTTGTCTTTTTTCATTCTAATCTCCTGCCAAATTTCTCTAATGGTGAAGGCTCCTTTCGAAATAGTATCAAGAGTTTCAGTTCGTAGCTTCAGGATTCTGTTGATGCCCCAACTTAGAGTAGCAGAATTTACCATGCTCCAAAAATCATTCTCTTTAATCACAAGGAGAAAATCATTACATACATACATTACGTTTTTGAATATGTAATGATTTTCTCCTTGTGATGAAAGGACAAAAATCGATTGTCAAGTTTTATGCTCAAAAGAGTTTAATAATTTTAGATAATACATTTTTTTTTAATTTTTTCCCTCTGTGTCAGATGATAACATTGTTAGTGAAGATGTCTTGATATAATCAAGCAGAAGATGATTTCTTGTTAAACATAACAACTGTGAGAAACAAAAAAAAGAATGAAATTTCATGAACATAATGAAATTTGAAAAAGGGAGAGTTAAATCTCATATTGAATTATACAACACCCAAACAAAGTAGCATTGAGAACAAAAACAATACATATATTAGGGGATCTCCATATATGGTTTCGCCAATGGATCCTATAGCTTTGCTTTCCCACAACATTCAAGGTCGAGAGCGAAGACGATGGCAGTCTCGATTATATTCGGGACAGAAGCAGACATTAGGTTCTTGACATTCCATATCTGCAAAATTAATAGCCTTATAATTCCCATGTTCTATATAATTAAAACCATTTATTTAAATATATGTATATATTAATTTAATTGGATAACGAACACAAAGCATCCAAAAAAAATTTCCATGTGCGTTGAGATGTCATTTTACTGAAATTGGAGTATGTTAATATATATGTGTGTAAAACATAATTTAGAAAATAATTACTGTAAAAGTTTTAATATATCTATTTTACTTACCCCAGAGCTGCCGTGCTCGAGCCATGGTGAAAATGGAGATGAAAAGAGTGGAAGCGAGCAGAATGCATAGAATTGCAAATAATGCTTTCATTTTGGATATATTTATTACTAATTACTTGCTCCTTTGGGTTAAGCATCTCCACTGCTATTTGCAGGCCAACGAATTCAATTATTCAAATTTATAAAAACCAGCAAATTTGACAAAGGAAGGACTGAAGAAATTTCCATGGCTGAACTGAGGACTATTTCTTTAGTTTATATTCTCAATCGGAAAATTTAGAATTAACGGAGTGAAGAAGTTCCAAAATTCAAACCAAAGAAGCCTCAAATTTCCAATCAAATAGTAATTAATTAATAGCATTTGCCTTCATAAAGAATTATAGCGATCTATGTCAGTAGTAAAGTAGTATTAATGTCCATGTATCTAAGTTGACTAACCAATTCAGAAAACCAAAACCAAGAATTGATTTTTCACTTACCTTTAAGTTTGTGTCATAGTCTCTCTTTTAATTTCACCGTCTACGAAATCAAATCCCTTGACCTTTAACTATGGTGCAACGTCACCGTAGTAGAAGACAAGCACGTATAGGTCATTAAAATAAAATTCTTAAACTCTTATTTGGACCGTTCCGTTTATCAGTTCTTGAAAATTGAGAATTATATTAATCAATAGTTTCTCAAAATATAAGTCTAAATTAGTTTGAAGTCAATTGGCAACCATTGCTGGAAGTCAAACTCTTGAACAATCACATGTGAATCCAAACTTAACAATAAAAAAATATGTCGACAAGATTTAAGGTGGTCCCATAAATCACAAGTGTGGCAGCAATAAAACAAATGGCAGTAGCTACAAAAAAAAAAAACAAATTGAAGATAAGCACAAGCAAATTCAATCACGCAGCTAGAATATTTTAGAAACAAACATGAGGCGGCAACGAGAAATTGAGAAGCATCCAGAGTAAGTTAAGTCGGTTTAGTTTTCCTATATATACGTGTAATTTGTAGCAAAGGGTGTGTGTGTGAGTGAGAAAAGCAAAGTACGAGTGGGAGAAAAAATTAGAGAAAATTGAGAGAGCTTAGCAAAGCATAAAATAGTGAGGTTGTGTTTGTAAACTAGCCGCAGCTAGTATTGCAGTATTGTAATATTGAGAGTGTCGTTGTAAAATATTTTGTTTCGTATCAATAAAAATTTCTGAGAGTTATAAATTATTGTGAGCTCATCTACGCTTCCAGCAAGTGGTATCAGAGCCAGGTTCGAGTTCAACGTGGTGGAGAAGATGACCAACATGATTCAACCACAAATCCCGAGATTGACAAAGACAAATTATGGCAATTGGAGAATTCAAATGAAGGCGTTACTAGGCTCCCAAGATTGTTGGGATATCATCGAGGATGGTTACACCGAGCCTGAAAATGCAGCAGCAGAAGCAGTCCTGGCCAATGAAGAAAAGAAGGTATTGAAGGAATCCCGGAGAAAAGGTAAAAAAGCGTTGTTCTTTATTTTTCAAGGAGTAGACGAATCTACCTTTGAAAAAATTTCTGATGCAAAGACCGCAAAACAAGCATGGGAGATTTTGCAAAAATCTCTACAAGGTGCCGAAAAAGCAAAGAAGGTACGCTTACAAACTCTCAGAGCTGAGTTTGAGATGCTAAAAATGAAAAATACAAAAAATATCGATGATTATATTAGCCGTGTGAAAACGGTCGTAAATGAAATAAAAAGAAATGGCGAATCACTCGACGATGTTAGAGTGATGGAAAAAATTTTGCGGTCATTAACACAAAAATTTGATTACGTGGTGGTGGCAATCGAAGAATCAAAAGATTTATCCCAGATATCGATCGATGAGCTTGTGGGTTCACTTCAAGCCCATGAGCAGAAAATAAAACAAAATGAAGATTCTGAAAATTTGGAGCAAGCTCTACAAAGCAAGATGAATGTCAACGAAGGAAAAGCTAGCAGCAGCTACACAGAAGGACGAGGAAATCGTGGTGGTTATCGTGGAAGATATAGAGAAGGACGAGGAACTCATGGACGTGGTGGTCGATCATATAGCACCGATCAAATGAGTGAAAGCAATCTAACATAGGTCGTGGACGAGGATTCAGAGGCCGAGGTAGGGGCAAATATCAACAAGGAAGTAAATTCCAGGTACAATGTTATAATTGCAATAAGTATGGTCATTATAGTTATGAGTGTAGATCTGCTCCTAAACAAGAAAAAAGAAATAACGTAGCAGCAGCTGAAGAAGAAAAAATTGAAAAATCTCACGTATTCCTCACTTATAAAGGAAATGAAGAATTCAAGAAAAATATTTGGTATCTTGATAATTGTGCCAGTAACCATATGTGTGGCCAAAGGGAATTGTTTGTGAAATTAGATGAAACAGTCCATGAACGAGTAACGTTCGGAGATGACTCGCACGCAGAAATAAAAGGAAAAGGCAAAGTCATGATTACTCAGAAAAATGGAGAAAAGAAATATATTTCAGATGTTTATTATGTACCTGCTTTGAAAAGCAATATCATCAGTCTTGGTCAACTCCTGGAAAAAGGATATGAAGTGCAGATGAAGAATCGCTCGCTCGCCATCAAAAATAAAGAAGGAGAATTGATAGCCCAAGCTGATATAACTCGAAATCGTCTCTTTACAATTGATATCGAGTCAGGAGAAGTAATGTGCATAAAGACCGCGATCAAAGATGATTCATGGCTATGGCATCTAAGATATGGACATCTTGGATTTTCTGGATTGAAGCTGTTGTCAAAAACAAGCATGGTGAAAGGACTACCAGAGATCAACCCTCCAAATCAATTATGTGAGGCTTGCATCAAAGGGAAGCAACATAGACAAAGCTTTGAAGTTGGTAGATCCTGGCGTGCCCAAAGACTGCTGGAGATAGTACACACAGATATAGCCGGTCCTTTTGACATACCATCGCTTGGCGCTAACAGGTACTACCTAACTTTCATTGATGATTTTAGTAGAAAATGTTGGATTTATATCTTGAAAGAAAAGTCAGAAGCGCTGGAAAAATTGAAAGAATTTAAAGCAATGGCGGAAAAACAAAGCGGTCAATATTTGAAGATACTCAGATCAGATAGAGGAGGCGAATATACATCAAAGTTATTTGAAGAATTCTGCAAAGAGCATGGTATCATCCATCAGCTGACAGCCAGATACACGCCACAACAAAATAGAGTTGCAGAAAGGAAGAACCGCACAATCCTGGATATGGCGAGAAGCATGATAAAAGGTAAGCAACTACCGAGAAATTTCTGGGCTGAAGCAGTTCGATGTGCAGTTTATTTATTGAACCGATGTCCAACAAAAAACGTGAAGTATATGACGCCAAACGAAGCATGGAGTGGACAGAAACTAGGAGTTGGACACTCAAGATTTTGGATGCATCGCATATGCCCATGTTCCCGAACAGACCAGAAAGAAGCTTGATGACAGAGGAGAAAAATGTATTTTCATTGGCTATGATGAAAGAAGCAAAGCTTATAGATTATATAATCCTCTTACAAAGAAGATAATAATTTCAAGAGATGTCGAGTTCGATGAAGCAGACTATTGGAGATGGAACGAAGAGGAAAAGAAAGTTGAAGGACTATTTTTTGAAGATAAAGATGGTGATCTTATCAATCAAGATGAACAAGATGATGATCAAGATCCTCGACAAAATCTACCATCGTCGTCAAGCAGCAGCAGCGATGCCAGCAACATAATAGAAGATCGTGAAGCACCTCCCACAGAACTTCGAAGATCCACAAGAGAGAGAAGAATGCCAGAAAGGTACAACGATTATGAACTAAATAATGTTTCACTTTTCTGCTTGCTTGTGAACAGTGATCCAATAACATACGAAGAAGTGGTTGAAGATGACAAATGGAGGAATGCAATGGATGAAGAATTGCATCAATAGAAAGAAATGATACTTGGGAGCTAACAAGACAACCAGAAGGCCATAACCCAATTGGAGTAAAATGGGTTACAAGACAAAGATCAATAAAGAAGGAAATGTTGAGAAGTACAAAGCGAGGCTAGTTGTCAAAGGCTATAAACAAAGACAAGGAATAGACTAGATGAAGTATTTGCTCCAGTAGCAAGGATCGAGACCATCAGACTTCTCATAGCAGTCGCAGCACAAAAAGGATGGAAAATTTATCAAATGGATGTGAAGTCAGCATTTCTAAATGGCTACTAGAAGAAGAAGTTTATATTGAGCAACCACCTGGATACATTAAAAAGGGACATGAAGACAAAGTTTACCGATTGAAGAAAGCTCTATATGGTTTGAAGCAAGCCCCGAGAGCATGGAACACGAGGATTGATGAATATTTCCAGAGAAATGGGTTCATGAAGAGTCCATACGAGCATGCCTTATACACAAAGAAAAATGAAGACGGTGATATCATGATCGTGTGCTTATATGTGGACGACATGATTTTCACAGGAAATAATCCAGGTATGTTCAATGATTTTAAGAAAGCTATGACTAAAGAATTTGAAATGACAGATATTGGAGAAATGTCATACTTCCTTGGAGTTGAAGTGAAGCAAATGCAAGAAGGAATATTATATCACAAAAGAAGTATGCAGAAGAAATTTTAAGAAAATTCAGAATGGAAGATTGCAAGCCGGTAGCCACTCCAGCAGAACCAGGAGTCAAATTAAGTGTGAATTCAACAAGAGAGCAAGTGAATCCGACGTTGTTCAAAAGCATAGTTGGAAGTCTAAGGTCTGACTATCACACGACCAGACATAATATACGCTGTGGGATTGGTAAGCAGATCATGGAGCATCCGAAACAGATCATTGGAGTGCAGCAAAAAGAATCCTCAGATATGTCAAAGGTACAACAGGTTATGGTTATTCTACACGCATTCAGAAAATTCGAAGCTGGTTGGTTATTCTGATAGTGATTATGGGGGAGACTTAGACGATCGGAAAAGCACAACTGGATATCTCATATCGGCTCTGCAGTATTTTCATGGTCATCAAGAAGCAACAAACAGTAGCTCTTTCAACATGTGAAGCAGAATACATAGCCGCAGCAGCGTGCACTTGCCAAGCAATGTGGTTAAGGAATATTTTGAACGAGCTAAATTTGGCGCAAGAAGAACCAACTACAATCTATGTCGACAACAAGTCTACAATTTCCCCTGCCAAGAATCCAGTCTCTCATAGCCGAAGCAAGCATATTGATACAAAGTATCACTTTATACGAGAGCAGGTGAAGAACAAAAATGTGGAGCTAATTTACTGCAGAACTGAAGATCAACTAGCAGATATTTTCACAAAGCCATTGAGAGCAGATATATTCAACCGACTCAAAGAGAAGCTCGGAATGGAAAGTCGAGTTTGAGGGGGAGTGCTGGAAGTCAAACTCTTGAACAATCACATGTGCATCCAAACTTAACAATAAAAAAATATGTCGGCAAGATTTAAGGTGGTCCCATAAATCACAAGTGTGGCAGCAATAAAACAAATGGCAGCAGCTACAAAAAAAAAAAACAAATTGAAGATAAGCACAAGCAAATTCAATCACGCGGCTAGAATATTTTAGAAACAAACATGAGGTGGCAACGAGAAATTGAGAAGCATCCAGAGTAAGTTAAGTCGGTTTAGTTTTCCTATATATACGTGTAATTTGTAGCAAAGGGTGTGTGTGTGAGTGAGAAAAGCAAAGTACGAGTGGGAGAAAAAATTAGAGAAAATTGAGAGAGCTTAGCAAAGCATAAAATAGTGAGGTTGTGTTTGTAAACTAGCCGCAGCTAGTATTGCAGTATTGTAATATTGAGAGTGTCGTTGTAAAATATTTTGTTTCGTATCAATAAAAATTTCTGAGAGTTATAAATTATTGTGAGCTCATCTACGCTTCCAGCAACCATTTCTCTTTATACATGTATCAATCTAGTGATGTTGTGTGATGTTGAAAGCTACTGTTAAGACAAGGAGAAAACCACCGAAAAACATTAAAAATAAAAATTATTCGCGTGTTCCAAGTTTAGGAGTTAAACTGATAAAGAATAATAAAAGGGGCTAAGTGAAATTTTCACTAGCTTAGAGGGGATGTTTTAGTTATTATAAGACCTTCAATTAACAATGGACGTGTGCAGAAATGCATGGGTCCATTATATTGTATATAAGAATGTATTATCAGGCTATTTCGGTTGTGCCTTCCTTTGTAGCTTGACAAACACCATTTCCATTGACTCAACCACCCAAAATCAAATGGCGAACACTTTCCTCAACTTGACTCTTCTCATCATCTTCCATTTTTTTCTGACCACTCTTTCCAAGAACTTAACCACCATTCTTACAGACCAGTTCGCTCTTCTTGCATTGAAACCATGTTATCCAGGATCCTGGAAATGTGTTGGCAACCAATTGGTCATCTTCTACTCCTGTTTGCAATTGGTTTGGTGTCAGCTGCGGATCCAACCACCGCAAAGTCACAGCTCTAAACCTTACTGGTTTGGGATTTGTAGGCACCCTTCCACCCCACTTAGGAAATTTATCATTCCTTTCTCTTCTTTCAATCAAAGATAACAGTTTTCAGATTACCAGTCCAGTTATCAAATTTGCACCGGATGAAACATATAGACTTGGGTAACAACAGCTTCAGTGGAGAAATCCCATCGTGGTTAGGATCATTAACTCAACTTCAGGTGTTGCGTCTGTACTACAACAACTTCAATGGTGTTATCCCATTCTCTTTAGGATACTTGCAAAAGCTGGAGGAGTTGAGCTTGTATGGAAACAAGCTTTCGGGTTCAATACCCTCCTAAGCTGACCCGACCTATAAAATTGAGTGAAACCGACTCAAGTCAACATTATTTATGACCTGAAGTCCTGAACGGTGGTGATTCGAAACCGACTCAAGTCTGAATTGGTGTTGACCTCAACCCGAGTTAGACCTAGAAATTGTGGATCTGAACCCAACCTCTACCCGATCTGAGAATTACCTAAACCCGAATTGAAACGATAATATGATAACTGAACCCGACCTGCATCTGACTGATATGAATTTGAACCCAAATATTAACATGGTAAATAACTGGTATTACCCGTCCTGTTATCAACCTGACCTGCTATAAACTTTACATGTAATTGATTCAACCTGTAAATAATCCAACTTGTTATTAACCAGATCTGATATTTACCTGATTTGATATTTACATGACTTGTAAGTTACAATTGATGAAGTTGTGAGATTTTGAATTTATAATAAACTATGATAATTAATATAATTACTTTTAAAAGTTAAAACAAATTGTTAGTTATGATAATTAAATTAATAAATTTATTTTCTATATTAATTATAATTCTTATATTATAAATCTTAATTATAATCATTAAATTAATTTCATTAAATAATTTTTTATTGAACATGATTTTAATAGATTATAAAATTAATTTAAATATTTATAAATTTAATTTATTTTATGTAATAATTAATTAATATTTTAAATATAATTTAACATAAAATTTTAAAATATACAAGATGAGTTTATTTGAGATTATATATTTATAAAGTGAGTGGTGGGAGGAAAGCTTTTTAAAATAAATATTTTTTTGTGTGTGGGGAAAAATTGATTTTATTTGGGAGTTTAGAGAGAAATTGGGTAAAATTTGGGAAATTGGCGCCAATTGGGTCTCCAATAAGATTTTTTGGGTTAATTAAGTACTCGCTTCTCCAACGATCATTATTTTCCTACTTTGTAAATTGGTTTTTGATTTATTTCATTTTACTCATGGTCTAATTGTAAATCTCTTTTTAAGTTTTCAATTCAATGCAATTTAATCATATATACATTCTAATTACTTTATTTTTCCCTTCTTTCTTAATGTGCATAATTATTAAATATAAATGTTAATTTAGTATATTTTATTTTAGTCACTCATGTTTAATTATATACTATATATGCTTATTTATTTATATATATATACTTAAGTACATACTTATGTATATAGTTAATACTTATACATATACATATACATATATACATACATACACTTTATATTTTATATAAATATATATATATATATATATATATATATATATATATATTATACATATGTTATAAATATTATGAATACTTATATTATATGCATAATTAAATGTACAATATATACATATATGTATTATATTATCTAACATTCATCATACATATTATATTATGTATAATATTCAGTCTATTTTACAATTTTTTCACATTTTAAAATTATTTCAATTTAATCCCTCTGTGTTGTTTAATTCATTTAATTTTTAATTTTTAATTTCATATTTATTCAATTTAGTCTTTAAAATTATATTTGTATCTGAAATTGGACCATACTTATTTATATTTTTGTAATTTACTTCATACCCTATAAATCACATAATAAACTTCATTTCAAATTTTAGAAATTATATTATAATTTCCAAACCTATAAACTTTTTGATAATCGTCGTTTTGTTATCAAAATAATTTTGTCTTCTTAATTAAATAGAAATGAAAATGTAGTATAGAGAAACAGAGTCAATCCACAAGGACTATGGTTTTTGTGATTTAGTAAAACAATTTATTGATTTTAGGACAAGATCGAATTTCAGGTAAAGTTGAAAATATTTTAAAAAAATAGATAATAATAAATAAAAGGGAAATAATAAAATAATAAATATTAATGGTAATAAATAAAAAAGGGTTTTAAATTGTTTAAAGAAGTATAATCAAATAAAAATTAAATAAACAATTTCCATCATTTTAAAATGTGGTAATAATATTTTTAAGCTTAAATTATCATCCTTCAAAATTTCTCAAAATTTCTATTCGATCCGATTTATCGAATTTTTATCGGACTTTAACACTTTATGGCTTTTAACACAAATTCCGAATCGAAAATCCGATTCCCACCAAAACGCCATTATTGAGGGTTAACTATTCATTTATGGAAATAAAAATTCTTTTGGGAGAATTACCATTTTGTTCCCTAAACTTTTCCTAATTTTACACTTTGGACACTAAACTTTCAAAAATTATGTTTTGGTCACTAACCAAAATTTGGGGTATTACATTCACCTAAGAAACAAACTAAAATTAAGTAAAACGAGAATTATAACGTGACTATTGTAAAAACTTTAAAACTAAAAAGGTGATTAAAATGACATCAATATAAAATAAAATTCGTGGAAGACTAGATTTAATGTGATTTAACCTTGTCTATTTTTATGGATAAAAAAATAAATAATTTATTATAAACACAGAGATCAGAAAAATTTAAAAAAAATTTAAAATTTCATTTATGTCAAAACTCGAAATATATCTCAAAACCTGATGTACTAAAAACGTTTATTTCAACATTTTTTTAAGATTCATCTGTACAACTAATATCCTAAAAATTACAGAAAACATTGATTAGGGAAGTAAAAAGCTGACCCGACCTATAAAACTGGCTCGAGTCAAAATTGTTTGTGACTTAAGCGGTGGTATTTTAAACCAACTCGAGTCTGAACTGGTGTTGACATCAACCCGAATTGGACCTGAAAATTGTGGATATGAACCCCCTCTACCAGATCTGAGAATTACTTGAACCCGAATTGAAACAATAATATATAACCAAACCCGATCTGCATCCGATTGATATGAACCCGAACTCGAGATTAACTGACAAATAATTGGTATTACTCTACCTATTATCAACCTGACATGTAATTGACTCAACCTGTAAATCATCCAACTTGTTATTGACCATATATGATATTTACCTGACTTATAAGTTACAATTGATGAAGTTGTGAGATTTTGAATTTATAATAAACTATGATAATTAATATGATTACTCTTGAAAGTTAAAACAAATTATTAGTTATGATAATTAAATTAATAAATTTATTTTCTATATTAATTATAATCCTTATATTATAAATCTAATTATAATCATTAAATTAATTTCATTAAATATTTTTGTTGAACATGATTTTATTAGATTATATAAAATTAATTTAAATATTTATAAGTTTAATTTATTTTTCATGTAATAATTAATTTATAATTTAAATATAATTTAACATAAAATTTTAAATAATACATATAAGATGAATTTATTTGAGATTAAATATATATATTATTTAAAGTGAGTTGTGAGAGAAAGTTTTTTAAAATAAATATTTTTTTGTGTGTGGAAAAAATTGATTTTATTTGAGAATTTAGAGGAAAATTTGAAAAATTTGGGAAGAGAGAGAAATTGGAATTTAGAGAGAAATTGAGCAAAATTGGGAAGTTAGCACCAAGTAGGTGTCCAATAAGATTTTTGGGCTAATTAGGCTCGAAATCTTCCAACAATTATCATTTTTCTACTTTGTAAATTGGTTTAGATTTCTTTCATTTTAGTCATGGTTTAATTGTAAATATCTTCTTGAATTTTCAATTTGATGCAATTTTATCTTGAATACATTCTAATTACTTTTAATTTTCCCTTCTTTCTTTAATGTGCATAATTATTAAATATAAATGTTAATTTTAGTATCTTTTATTTTCACTCATGTTTAATTGTATACTTATATATTATATACTTTATATATATACCCACATGTATAAATATAAATATATATACATGCATCATACATATTACATATTACATACATAGCATGAGTATACAAATATATAAATATATAATATATAAGTATATAAACTATATAGTATATAGTTTATTTATTTTTGGTACACAAAAGTTTAAGTCAGGAGTGACTCCCTCAATCCAAGGTCAGGGCATACCTAAGTCCCAATTGTGATTTGCATAGGAATTTACAAATTGCTTACCAAGAGTGACATGTAGGATTCGAACTTGGCCTTACAAACTCAAATTCCTGAATCTCAACCACTTGTGCCAACACCCATTGGCATGTTATATAGTTTATATACTTATACTTTATACTTTATATATTTTATACTTTATATATATATATATATATTATTCTTATATATATATACTTATATATTATATACATATATTATAAGTCTAATGTATACTTATATTGTATACATATATTATATATTATTCTTATATATATAGACACGTGAAGGACTGAAGAAATTTCCATGGTTGAACTGAGGACTATTTCTTTAATTTATATTCTCACTTGGAAAATTTATAATTAACGGAGTGAAGAAGTTCCAAAATTCAAACCAAAGAAGCCTCAAATTTCCAATCAAATAGTAATTAATCAATAGCATTTGTCTTCATAAAGAATTATAGCGATCTATGTCAGTAGTAAAGTAGCATTAATGTCCATGTATCTAAGTTGACTAACAAATCCAGAAAAACAAAACCAAGAATTGCTCTTCACTTACCTTAAAGTTTGTGTCATAGTCTCTCTTTTAATTTCTCCGTCTACGAAATCAAATCCCTTGACCTTTAACTATGGTGCAACGTCACCGTAGTAAAAGACAAGCACGTATAGGTCATTAAAATAAAATTCTTAAAATCTTATTTGGACCGTTCCGTTTATCAGTTCTTGAAAATTGAAAATTATATTAATCAATAGTTTCTCAAAATATAAGTCTAAATTAGTTTGAAGTCAATTAGCAACCATTTTTCTTTATATATGTATCAATCTAGTGATGTTGTGTGATGTTGAAAGCTACTGTTAAGACAAGGAAAAAACCACCGAAAAACATTAAAAAATAAAAATTATTCGCGTGTTCTAAGTTTAGGAGTTAAACTGATAAAGAATAATAAAAGGGGCTAAGTGAAATTTTCACTAGATTAGAGGGGATGTTTTAGGTATTATAAAACCTTCAATTAACAATGTACTTGTGCAGAAATGCATGGGTCCATTATATTGTATATAAGAATGTATTATCAGGCTATTTCGGTTGTGCCTTCCTTTGTAGCTTGACAAACACCATTTCCATTGACTCAACCAACCAAAATCAAATGGCGAACACTTTCCTCAACTTAACTCTTCTCATCATCATCTTCCATTTTTCTCCACCACTCATCAAACTTAACCACCATTCTTACAGACCAGTTCGCTCTTCTTGCATTGAAAGACCATGTTATCCAGGATCCTGGAAATGTGTTGGCAACCAATTGGTCATCTTCTACTCCTGTTTGCAATTGGTTTGGTGTCAGCTGCGGATCCAACCACCGCAGAGTCACAGCTCTAAACCTTACTGGTTTGGGATTTGTAGGCACCCTTCCACCCCACTTAGGAAATTTATCATTCCTTTCTCTTCTTTCAATCAAAGATAACGGTTTTCATGGCAGAATACCAGTCCAGTTATCAAATTTGCACCGGATGAAACATATAGACTTGGGTAACAACAGCTTCAGTGGAGAAATCCCATCGTGGTTAGGATCACTAACTCAACTTCAGGTGTTGCGTCTGTACTACAATAACTTCAATGGTGTTATCCCATTCTCTTTAGGATACTTGCAAAAGCTGGAGGAGTTGAGCTTGTATGGAAACAAGCTTTCGGGTTCAATACCCTCCTTCGTCTTCAACATATCTTCGTTGAAAGCTATTGATGTAGGCAGCAATATGTTCACCGGTTCCATACCCTTTGTTCCAATCGATTTGCCTCAGCTTGAATTCATCAATTTCTACGTCAATAATCTCACTGGTCATTTTCCAGACGATATGTTTGATCGTCTTCCGAATTTGAAAGATTTGTACTTGAGTAATAACATGCTTTCAGGAAGAATTCCAGCTAGTTTATTCAAGTGCACAAAATTACGAAGTTTATCCTTATCAGATAACCACTTGGAGGGGGGTCTACCTGTAGAAATTGGGAATTTGAGCATGCTTCAATTCCTCTCTATTGCTAAGAACCACTTTCAAGGTAATACTATATTTTAATGATCAAATCAAACATGGAACTGAAAATATAAAATAAGTCATATGACGTGTTTTATTTGGTTAGAGGACCATTTAAAAAAAAAATCAAAACAGTAATTCAAAAAAATTCAAAACATAAAAAGTGTATACTTTAGGGATCATTTTAAACATTGAACCTTTAATTTATTATGAAGAAATGTAGAGGAATTCTAGATCTGATGTGTGAATTTTATAATTGCAGGTGAAATTCCAAAACAAATTATGAATTTAACTCTTCTTAGTGAGTTTGATTGTTCCCGTAACAACTTTACAGGTGATGGTTCCTAGTTTTTTTTTTGTCTTGCATAAATTTTGAATTCATGACCCATCAATTTTTTATCTATTTTCTCTAATAATATTAAGTAAATAATGACGTGAATATAACTGTTATTATACTCATAGGTTATAAAATCATATATTGTCACTACATAAAACTCTCTTCCTCCCAGTTTCCTTCCATATTGGTCTGATGTATTTGTCTGATAAAATTTATGTCAGGTACAATACCAGAACAGATTGGCAACCTAAAGAATCTGGAATTTTTGAGTGCGGGAGACAATAATTTTGTCGGTCAAATTCCTCCCGTTATGTTTAATATGTCGACTCTGTCTACCATTTCTTTTGAAAGTAATCAGCTCTCGGGCAGTCTTCCATCAAACACGGGGCTTTGGCTTCCCAACCTGGAGGAGTTATATCTTGCAAATAATCGACTCGTTGGTCCATTCCCAATGTCCATTTCCAATGCCTCTCAGCTTACTATTCTTGACATTTCTGATAATTTATTTTCAGGGTCCATCCCCGACACTCTTGGAAATCTGAGAAATTTAAAGAGACTCAACTTGGATGTTAATAATCTAACTTCTTCAAGATTGAGCTTTCTTTCTTCTTTGACAAGTTGCAGAGGCTTGGAAATCTTGGACTTCAGCGACAACGTATTGATCAGCGGTGAACTTCCAGGTTTGGTCGGAAATCTCTCGGATTCTTTTCAGAGATTCTCTGCTTCAAAGTGCAACATCAGTGGCAGCATCCCGAGTGGATTTGGCAACTTGAGTCACTTGATAGACATAAAGTTTGATGACAATAAATTGACAGGGATGATTCCTACTACCATCGGAGGATTAAAAGAGCTGCAAAGTCTTTCTCTTGGGGACAATCAGTTAGAAGGACCATTCCCATCTGAGTTATGTCAGCTAAACAAGTTGGGATTCTTGGTCTTTTCGAACAACAAATTGTCTGGATCGATACCTACTTGCTTGGGTAATCTCATTTCCTTGAGACAAATACTCCTTGGCTCTAATATGTTTTCTTCTTCAATACCTTCAACCTTGACAGGGCTTACTAATCTCCTGATCCTGAACTTATCTTCAAAATTCTCTCACTGGTCCTCTTCCAATTGATATTGGAAACTGGAAAGATGTGAATATCATGGATTTGTCGAACAATCAGTTCTCGAGTGATATCCCTACTGGAGTGGCAGAACTCGATGACCTCTCTTATTTTTCCTTATCTAATAATAGAATCACAGGTTCTATTCCTGATTCATTTGGTGAATTTTGGGGCTTGGAATCCTTGGATTTGTCGAGAAATATTTTATCCGGAGAGATTCCCAAGTCCTTGGAGAAACTCCGTTTTCTCAAATATTTCAATGTATCTTTCAATAGGCTTGAAGGAGAAATTCCTGATGGAGGAACATTTGGAAACTACTCGATTGAATCATTTAAGGGGAATGGAGCATTGTGTGGTGCAGCTCGACTTCATATTCCAAGCTGCAACACTACACCTCATAGAAATTCCAAGTCAAGAAGTAAGCTCATAACATACGTAGCCATAGCACTGTCGATTGCCTCTACAATTTTGGTGGTGGCTCTAATTTTCATTATATTCCGAAGTAGGAAGAAGAAAGAAACATTGGAAACTCAAGAAGACTTGCTACCTTTAGGAATGTGGAGACGATTTTCATACCAAGAGCTTCATCGGGCAACTGATGGATTCAATGATGGCAGATTGCTTGGTAGCGGAAGTTACGGTTCAGTATACAGAGGGACTCGCCCAGATGGAATGACATTTGCCGTAAAAGTCTTCAAGTTAGAGTTAAAAGGAGCCTCCAAAAGCTATGACATTGAATACGAAGTTCTTCTCAACATTCGTCACCGAAATTTAACCAAAATCATCGGTCGGAGCTCCAATAATCATGATTTTCAGAGCCTTGATACTTGAGTTTATGCCCAATGGGAGCCTTGATAAATGGTTGTATTCCAGCAATCATTTTCTGGATATCCAACAAAAGTTGAACATACTGATAGATGTTGCATCTGCTCTCGAGTATCTCCATCATGGTCGTACAACACCTGTGGTTCATTGCGATTTAAAGCCCAGCAATGTTCTATTAGATGAAGATATGGTTGCGCATTTAAGCGATTTCGGAATCGCAAAACTCTTATGCGAAGAGGATTCAATGATCCAAACCATGACCCTTGCAACCTTTGGATATATGGCACCAGGTGAGGTTCTTCTTCTTCTTCTTTAAATAGTTTGTAACATATCTTTTTTATTGAATATTGATAATTTTTTTTTATATAAATTCATATGTAGAGTATGGATCAGAAGGAATTGTTTCGATAAAAGGTGATGTTTATAGTTTCGGTATTCTTATGATGGAAACTATCATGAGAAAGAAGCCTACAGATGAAATGTTTTCCAAACAAATGAGCTTGAGGAGATTGGTGAAAGAGACGTTAACATCTATGGTAAACCAAGTTGGAGACACCAATTATGTAAGCACTGCTGGGAGGAAACATGTAGCAGCCAACATTTGTGCATTATCAGTTCTGCAAGTTGCCTTGGAGTGTTCTGTGGAGATACCAGGTGAAAGGCTTGACATGAAACAAGTTATTACAAAGTTAGAAAAGATCAAACTCAACTTCTTGAAAGATATTTAATGAGTCTGATGAAGAAGGCATTTGTTAAAATCCTTGAATATTTTAGTTTAACCATCCAAGAAGATTTTAGTTTAACCATCCAAGAAGATATATATTTTTTATCATAAAATTCTCTAACAGGAATGGGAAGAAACACAAGTTAACGTATTTTCTTTTGAGACTACCACTTCTTTATATTTATAATTTTATCTATCATCAAATTATAAATATAGCCTATGATATTTACTTTTTGTTTTTATGATACTTTAATACCCCATATATAACATAATTATTCATTTAGTTTTATATTATACATTATACATATTTGTCCACAATTACCAAGTTTAATCCAATAATACATTATTGATATCTATTTGGAGACTTTTATAGATCAAAGATAGCTTTCATATGATCTCGAATAAATTTAATCATTTCTTCAAATTTTTTGAACGATTTGAGATCAAAAGATCAACTCTCGCCAAGTTTAGAGCAACATAAAAAAACGGTTTAATACAAAAATAAGTGATCAAATTATGTTTCGAAAAACGTTTTAGTGTCCAAAGAATTTTTCGTTAAAAAGTTAAAAATAGGTGTATGATGGTTTAAACGTTATATTTTTAGGTGTCCGGACATTAACCGCCGTTAAAAATTCCCGTTAAGTGACACATGTCATATTCTGATAATTTTTAGATTTTATTTAAAAAAATTTAAAAATAAAAATATTTTTTATAAAAAAACAGAAGCAACAGCCCCCACTCTCCCCCTTCTCCCTTTCATAGCCGTCGGCTAGCCAGAGGTGATCATCACCGCCACCGTCATTAGCACAGGTATCGACCCCCAATCAAAACCCCGTTGACCTTTCCTCTTAATATGCCAATGTTTACTGTAGAGAAATGTTCAAAGGTTCGTTGGATACCATCTCCGTTCTTCATCGATTCCGCTCGATTTCGATGTGCATAAGCCACACCATCGCCGCCATTTGAACCGCTGTACAATTCCGATCAAAACTCAATCGTTCGACGATGACAATGATGTCCGGAGATAGCTGACGATCGTTTGGGTTGGGAAATTGAAATTGGGAATTAAAGATTTGGATTTTGGATTTTAAGGACGACGATTGATCAATGGGTGGGTGACAACGGGTGAATGACCATTCAACGATGACGATGGTGGTCAGAGATGACCGGCAATGGTTGGTAATTGGGGTTAAAATGAGAGATTTAAGTTTTTTAAGATTTTTTATAATTTCAGAAAAAATGGGTGTTTAGCGAAAAATGTTATATTTTTAATTAAAAAATATATTTTTATTATTAAAAAATTAAAAAAATAAAACATTAGGCACCTAAACATTTAATTGAGGAAACATTAGTAAACTATTTTTAACAAAAAAAATTTAAGCGTTAAAACATTTTTTTAGGTATAATTTAAATAATTATTTTTGTATTAAGCCAAAAATATAAAACTTTAAACGGAGGCATTTAAATGAAAGATTGATGATGCTTATATATAAAATTAGTTTTTATATATCGATTTGATTTCAAAGGAAAAAACCATACCTTACCAGTCAAATGCGTGCCAGTATAGGCAACCATTCAAGTGTGTTATACAGCTCATCTTGCACAATATTTTTGTTGGGAACTTGAGATGAATATTTAATGTTCTTTAACTGTGATGACGTTGCACTATTGCTATAGGTCAATGGATTTGACTTTGTAGACAGTGAAATCAGAAAGAGAGACTATGACACAAATTTCAAGGTAATGAAAGAGCAAATTATAAAATTATTGGTTGTTTTTCTGGATTGGTGAGTCAAATTAGATACATGGACTTTGATATTACTCACATACGTCACTATCATCTTTTTATAAAGACCACGGTTTTACCCAAAAATATCTTAAGAATCAAAAATTATTTGTCACTCATTTATTGATAAAATTTTATTCATTATTTGACATGAACGAAAGGTGCATATCACCAAACGTGTATTCTCTGAATTTTCGTCCGAGTTAATTTAATGCGGGCAAAACGTGGATCATTGTGGTAAAGTTGACACGCGGAGGAAGAAGCAGATCACCATATGTGACTTTTATTATTTACCCTGAATTATTGGATATTCTATTATTATCCGAGCCTTAAAGTTAAGTGACTCACCCATCACCCTCTCCTATAAATACTCTCGAATACAAACATCAAACCACACCAAAATTACTTTTACGTTCTTCTTTATATCAATTCCTTGTATCACGTTAAGTAGATTTTGTTATAGTTTTTAGAATGTAAAATTATTTTTTTATTATATTATATTTATTTTATATTTAATTATTTAACCAATTTTTTGTATTAACTATTTCGTATTATTTTTTGTGATTGTAAAATGAAAGATGAGATCAAATATAGAGACATTTTGTTGATACGGTAATAATATTAAATTGTGTTATTTAATTTACAGTGAACTTTTTTTAAATTTTTTAGCATTAGTTAATATTTTAATTTGTATACTATTTATTTAATTAGGAGTATTTCAGCTATTATTTTTGCAGATATAAGACTCTCAATCTTTTTAACTTTCAAACTCTCAAAATGAGGCGTATTTCAACTATTATTTACTATGATGGAGAAATCCGGGAAGATGAAACCGACGTTTTCTTCGCATCAAATCATTTTGTCAGAATATTCTTCAAGAGAAACATCACTCTTGAGGAGCTGATCACTAAAATTTCAAGGAAGTTTCATGTTAGAAGTATTAGAAGAATATTCTCACTTCATTACATATTTTCAACTGCAATATTTTTGTTAACTTATACAGCGTTCGAACTCTCTAACGATGACGATGTTGCTATAATGGTTGATTCTTAGAATCAAAATTCAGACTCTGATACAGAAATGTATGCGACATTTTTTGAAGTGTCTGCAGTTCGTGGTATGTCATTATGCTCCCACTATGGCTGGCTCAACAAGCTGATCCAGTTGACAACCCAACTCAAGTAATGTGTAATGATTTTAACTCGTTAATGGGAAATCCACAACCTGGTATCATCCCATCAAGTTCAATGGGGAGACATTCATCACCAACTTGTTGCGATCTCTATCGAGGTGGCTCTATGAACAATTCGTATGGAAACATCGCTTCAAGTTCAAGGGGAAGACATTCATCTGCCAATTTTTTTGACTTGAATATGGGGATACCCTCGACACAACAATGTATTCAGTACCCATTTGACACGATACCTTCAAGTTCCAGGGGAGACATTCAACTACGAGCTTCTTCGACCTCAATGTCAAGATGGCTGCGACACAAGACTCAGTTCAAAACCCATATGACATGATGCTTTAAGTTCAAGGGGAATGCATTCAACTACCAGCTTATTCGACCTAAATATTGACATTATAGAGGAACCATCATCTCCACCAAAAGAACATCTTCGTGAGCTAGGTGAGGATGGTGCTGAGACTGAACTATTCGTTGAGCCAGAATCACCACAATTCAACATGAACTCCGATAATGATGATGTATATCAAGTTCCCACAAATACGATACACATTGAACCTTCAACATACATGTATGAAGTTGACTATGGTTCAATGTATTGGCCAAAATTTGCGGATATACCTAATATTGGTGACTATGGATTTAATTCATCAGTCGATGATAGTGAGTTATATATCGGAATGAAGTTTTCATCGAAAGAAGAAGCGATGATTGTAATTAAGAATTACAATATTTGTAATTCTGTTCACTCCAGAGTCGATCGATCCACTACCGAAAATTATGTATGCTATTGTGTCCAATGTGATAACTGATGCAACTGGATGGCTCGTGTATCGAAGAGGAAGAGGAAAAATAACATATGAGAACTAACAGTATACAAAGGTCCTCATACATATTGTGCTAGAGAGATCAACCAGGATCATCCCAACTTTAACTGTGACATTATCTGCCAAGCCATCATGCCCATGGTCAAAGCAAGCTCTCAAATAGCCATTGCGGTGCTGATTTCAATTATACAGTCTCAATATGGGTACACCGTCTCTTACAGGAAAACATGGAAGGCAAAGCAGAATGTCATTAAAAAAACTTCATGGTGAGTGAGATTCATCTTACAATGAACTACCAAGATGGTTTAGGGTAGTGCGCAGACTGAATCCTATGATAATAGTCGACTTTGAAACTTGCCATGCATACCACAATGATTGAGTGTTTCGCGATCGAGTTCATTTCTACTGGCTTTTTTGGACTTACCCACAGTGCATTAATGATGTGAAATACTGTAAACTTGTGATCCAAATTGATGGGACATTCTTGTATGGAAAATACAAGGAAATTCTACTATTGGCAGTTGTCTAAGATGGTAATCGCAACATTCTTCCAATTACTTTTGCCCTTATTGATGGAGAAGATACAAATTCTTGGGGTTTTTTCCTCAAAAACTTACGCTTACATATTGTCACGAGGGGAAAAGTTTGTGTCATTTCATATCGCGGAGCTGGGATCAAAGAAGCAATGAATTCTTTAGGTCCAATGTGGCAATCACCCTATGTCCAACATCGGTACTGTATCCGACATATTGTCACGAACTATCATGGAAAGTACAAGAAGAATGATGAACGATAATTACTTGTACGCATGGGTATGTTACAATTCCTAATTTCACTTCTCCATCATTTTAATTTTTTTATGGGAACTTAACATTAAGTACTACATTTGACGCTCTAGTTACGACTTACTTTCTTAAACTTTTGAGTCCATGCTTCAAGATTTGCAAGGAAAAATAAGCAATGATACAATTACATCATCCTTATCAATTAAGAAATGTGGATAAATGCATATGATGGTGGATATCGATATGGACACATGACGACCAACTTGGCCGAGACTATCAATTCGAACTTAAATGGGGTGTCATTTACTAATAACATTTTTAGTTAAAATGAAGTATTTTCGTTTGGGGTGCTTTTTTCCAAGCTCGGGGACAAGCTGAAACTTGGATACAAAATGGTCATGTTTATCACCCAAGATTAGTTGTAGATCTACAAAAAAGAATTGATGTTTTAAATGGAATGTCTGTAACAAGTTTCTCTCGAACCCATGAATTATTTAGTGTCACATAAATGTCACGACCTCTTTAAGGGATTGAAACTAACTCGTTCAGAGTTAATCTACAAGACAGGTGGTGTGACTGTGGGTTTTTTCAAGCTCTGAAGTTTCTATGCTCCCATGTCATAACAGCTTGCTCTTATACCCGTCAAGATTATAACCTTTTTTGGATCTCGTATACCAACTTTCATAAATATTTATGGTATATGAATTTGAGTTTCCCCCATAGTTAATGCGGAAGACCCAGGTGAGTTTTAGAATTGGCTTCTAGTTGTACCATATCCGTCCTTATTAAGGGAGACAGATCGTCCAAAATCCACTCAAATTCATTGTGATATGGATATTAGAGAGACGTCCAAAGAAAACAAAATATGTGGGCATTGTAGAAACCTAGGCCATAATAGGAAAAATGTCAATCTTTTTTATCATTACATAACCATTGATGTTGTGACGATGAAATTGTTGTTTATGAAATCTCAGCTTGTGTTATTTCATTTTTGTTTTCCTTGCATTAATGTCATTTGAGCATCACTAAATAATGAGTTACTCAAGTAAAAATTAAGAAAAAACATTACAAACTAAATAATAAAAACCATAAAAATAATTAAATACAAACATTAAATACAAAACGATACAATTCAAATAATTAAATAATTAAAATATTAACAAACAAAATAAATAAAAGGTCAATAATTAAATAAAAACATTACATTTGTTGATAAATAAATAAAATTAAATTAAAACATTACATACTAAACAAGTTTATCGTTTTTTACATCTTGAATGTGTTCCACAGAGCGATGATTGTCTATTTCAATGAGGGTTTCTTCGTATAAGTTGTTCTTCCTCCTCACTCTCATTGTCATCGTCATCATCATCAACAGTAGCATCTACATTTTGCTGATAAGGGATGGATGATAATGTAGCACCTTCATAGAATAAGGACCTTGGAGGTGTATGACTAACCATCCCATCGCTCATAGAAAACTGTGAAAAACTGTGAAAACATTGACATTGATGACTGCGAAAACTTGGCCAAAGATGGATGAGTCTGTGGTGAAACATCACCTGCCAAATAAGTAGCATATGAAGCCCACGCAAAATCTACATGCATAGAACTATAATATCCGTCAGGAGGTGTCATAAAACCCTATAATATCCGACTACGGTGGCATCTGAAACAACTACGGAATGTAAACCAATGTAGATGATGGCTGGTGTGATGGTTATGGTGCTGCAGCTGAGGATGAACCGAAAGCTTCTATTCTCCATCCATGTAAACAGTTATCGTGCTTCCTCGGAAAGTAGGAATGACTTTTTGTTCGTGTTAAACCACTGATAATAATCATCCGTAACTGAATAATGATCCACATAAATTGGCTACCTATGGGGAATACGTCTACGTTGATCCTCCTAGATCATTACCACTCATTGTGCTTTATCATCCATCTGACTTCTTTTTTGCCCCCATTTATCGATGTTATGCAAATGGTCGAGATTCCTAGGTGCTTCAGGAATAGATTGTACGAAACCAAATTGGTGAAGCACACAATCAGTGGGATGCCACTTGATAATATCATAACATAATAGAGGGGCTACCACCATCCTACATCTAATGGGCCATTTAAGTGAGGTGAGATGTAATGCCTCATTTCTTCAGTAGCATAAGTAGGCTATTGAAACTAAAACAAATATATATAATTCTTATCAAAATAATATTTTAATTATATAACGATAATTAAAGGTAAGTAATAAAATTTAAATACATACCCGTGTACCATTTTTGTGATTAATGAGTAACTGAATTTCTTTCAATTCGTCTGGTATATCACGATGATCTTTCCTTATACACGACCACCTATTCACTATAAAAAAGATTTCATTATATACTCAAAATATTATTTATATACGAACTCAGTATTGAAATTACCTCAACAATAACAGGAAGACTAACAGGTTTTTCAGACTGGACATAAAAAGAGCATGCAATACCACGCCCATGACTACAGAAGAATGGGACATCCGCCGATAGTATTTTTTCGATAATCAGATGTTCGACACATTTCTCTATACAAAGATGTCAAAACCGTGAAGCCCCAACTAAATGAGTCGACAACTCAAAAGTTTACGAAGTGACGCAACCACATTCAATGAACTTGGTTGCGAGATTTATTGGGCATCAAAATCCCTCTTATGAGTCATAATATGCAAGCCTAGATGAATATTTTAGCATGTTCCTTGGAACAGTTGTCGCTCAACTGTCGAAAATATATAGTCAACCATGATAACAATATTCGACCATCGTTGAAATTAGGCAGAATACCTCCAAGATAGTCATCGCACAAAGAATGTCAATCACCATCCGCCACACCAGAAATGACATCTCCATCTACTGGAAGCCTCAAATGTAAAAAAACATCCTCTAGCGTAATAGTGCACTCCTCACACGGTAGATGGAATGTGTGTGTCTCTGGTTTTCACCTCTCAATCAGTGCATAAATAAGGTTGGATTCAAGGTTACAATGCCCTTCATATCTAGCTATATAACCGAATCCAGTCTCGGCTAAATACAACCATACATGATTCAGTATCTTTAACTTAGCGTTACGAATAAATGGATCTAATATACGTTCATTCTCTTAATTAAATAAATAGTATACAAATTAAAATATAAACTAATATTAAAAAATTAAATAAATAAAACATTCACAATAATTAACATAATAAATTTAAAATTGTTACCGTATCTGCAAAATGACTCGAGATATGATCTTTATCTAAACACATTAACTCGCCTTCCACTTTATAACTGCAAAACATAAAACAATTAGCACAGTAAAATATAATAAAATAATAAACTATTTAATGATTATAATATAATCAAAATAATTTTACCTTCTAAAAACAATAACAGAACCCACTTGAAGCTTGTTAGAATGAATGATAAAAATAAGAAAGATAGTGTTTTTTGTGTGTGTGGTTTGAGAGTTGTATGATGTGGTATTTATAGGGGGAGAAGTAGGTGATAATTAAGGGTGATCGACAGATGGTTGAGGGTATTTATGGAAGGCACGGATGGTGCGTGTTAACTTTACCACGATGGCGTGGATGGTGATCCGCGCTTTGCCAATGTTACGTCAACTTTAATGAAAACCCAGGAAATGCGCGTTTAGTGATCCGCAACTTTCATCTATGTCAACAAATGAGTGTTAGACTAGTAAAATTTGGTCAATGGATGTATGACAAATAATTATTAATTCTTTAGGTGTTTTTTTTGGGTAAAAACTCCTATAAAGATAAGTTATTAACTAATTACTATTTGATTAGAAATTTGAACTTCCTTTGGTTTGAATTTTGGAATTTCTTCACTCCATTAATTCTAAATTTTTCCAAGTGAGATAATATAGATTACTTGGTTCTGCCATGGAAATTTCATCAGTCCTTCCTTTGTCAAATTTCCTGGTTTTTATAAATTTGACTAATAGAGAATTTGTTAGAAACATTGGAAATTTGAGCTGGTTAACATCCAGCTGACATATATCACTATATTTTTTCAGTAAAGACACATGTTATTTATTAATTACAATTTGATTAGAAATTTGAGCTTTCTTTAGTTTGAATTTTGGAATTTCTTCACTCCGGTAATTTTAATTTTTTTCCCAAGTGAGAGAATATAAACTAAAGAAATAGTACTTAGTTCTGCCATGGAAATTTCTTCGTCCTTCCTTTGTCAATTTGTTAGTATTGGCTTGAGTGGTTTAATTGTATAATATAAACGGAGAGTCAATCTATAAAATATAGCTCAAATATTTATGAGATTAGATGTTATTATATCGCATTCAGAATGTCAACGTCTAGTTAAGGCGAACAACAAATTTTTAAAGGAAACTAATGAGCTTGGAATATATGAATACTCGGATAATTATTTTATAACTTTTAATAGTCAGAAAACTCAACAAAACAATAGGATATAATCAGGTAACCATTTATAACTTTTAATAGTCAAAATTAAATAAAACGATGCCTATAAACGAGGACTATTTGTATATCATACATTTTTTTAAAAATTTTATTAATAATATATTTTTAAAATTATATAAATTCACCTTCGCTTAAAATTCTTAAAATTTTATAAATATGTCTCATGACATACAATCATGTATGTCTCTATTTATAAGAAGGCTTTGTCACACCCCAAAATTTGAATTTAAATTTATTTTGTCTTAATTTTTGGAGCTAAATTGATATACTTTAGAAGTTTGGGGATCATTCTATAACCTTTAGGAAAATTAGGGGTCTAAACCCTATTTTTCCCAACTTTATTCAGCTAAAAAAAGAAAAGCAATAGGGGTTTGGTGGGATTGAACTGTGACTCCTGGCATAGTGACCTAGCCTATTTAAATTTTGGGGTATGAGAGGTTTAATACTAAAATAAATATTTAAATTATATTTTTTTATCGATCAAGTGTCTAAATTATTTTTTGATTTATCTTGATGTTTAACGTTTTCTCCGTTATTATTTTAAGTGTCTAATATTTTCTCTATTATCATTTTAGGTGCTCAGATATTAACTACTGTTAAAAAATCACGTTAAGTGACACATGTACGTTTTGGTAATTTTGAGAATTTTTATTTAAAATAAAAAATAAAAATATAATCTTTAAAAACTATTTTTTCAATTTTTTTAAAAAAACCAAAACTTTTAAAACCTTAATTTTAATCTTTTTACCACCGTCGACCGCCATCAACACTGTCAATCGACTGAACACCCAACGACATGTGACTGGCCAACGTGCAGGTAATTTGAGTCGAAGAAACGAAATGCCTCTTAATCCTATTCATATATGCGAAATATTTGTTGTTTAGGGGCTTGACTATATGAGTCATTCTTGTTTCTTCTTTCGGCAATTGTTATATAATTCTTGCGGTTGACTATGTTTCAAAGTGGGTAGAAGCTAAATCCACTCGAAACAACGATGCCAAAACTACTATTCAATTTCTAAAAAATTGTATTTTTTCTAGGTTTGGTACACCAAGAGCGATAATAAGCGACCGCGACACACACTTCATCAATCGATTAATTAATGCATTTATGAAAAAACATGGAGTAAATCACAGGATTGGCATGGCTTATCATCCGTAAACGAACGGACAAGCAAAAATTTTAAACCGTGAAGTAAAGATAATTTTTGAGAAAATAGTCAAGCCAAATCGCAAGGATTGGGCTTGAAATTGATTGACGCTTTGTGGGCTTATCAAACTGAATATAAAGGACCTATCGACATGTCGCCATATCGCCTCGTATTCGGTAAGCCATGCCATTTACCTATCGAGCTGGAACACAAGGCATATTGAGTTGTAAAACAATGCAATATGGAGTTAGAAGCGGTTGGCAAAATACGAAAGTTACATATACATGAGCTTAAGGAGATTCGAAGAGATGCTTACAACAACGCAGAATATATAAGGACAAAACAAAAGAATTCCATGATCGAAAAATTGTTTTTAAATTTTTTTTGTCGGACAAAAAGTTATTCTTTTTAATTCAAAGTTAAAACTTTTTTGCAGGTAAACTACGATCTAAGTGGAGCGGACCTTACACGGTAACTGAAAATTTTTCTCATGGCGCAGTCGAACTTGAAGATGGTTCAGGTACTCGATTTAAAGTTAATGGAAACAGGCTTAAATCATATTATATGAATAGCCAAGCTTGCTTAATTGAAGATCTCGACTTAGAAGAACCTATAGTCTGAATAAGGTCGTCGAGCTAACGACGTTAAACAAAAGCGCTTCATGAGAGGCAACCCATTGTTTTTAATCCCGTTACATTTTAATTTTTAATTTTTTTATTCTTATTGAGCATGTTTCATTTAATTTTGCAGGAATATCAAACTTAAATGACGAAGAATTGAGAGATTATCATCCGAACAATGCCAAATTTAGACCCCAAGAGCATGTAATGTTGTGCAAAGCAGTGTAGTACCGATACTGCTTAGGTAGTATCGGTACCGTGGAAACATATCAAAATATAGTACCGATATAATCAAATGGTATCGATACTACTATATAGTAGTATCGATTCCCCTTTAACGGTATCGATATCGTTGACTCCTTACGGTGCACATTAGCACACTTCTAAGATGACCGTGGACCCTACCCATATCCCTATCTCTATCACTTCCCATTATAATTTTAAAACCCCTTTTTCTCATCAAAAACCAAATTTCATTCAAACTCAAACACCCCCACGCACAGCAGAGCTAAAAAGAACCCAACCTCATTTTTTTCATTCTACAAATCGATTGCCTCTCTCACAACACGCATCCACCGTCTCTTCCTCTCCTCACCGTCGCTGACCTACCGAACCACTATTTCCTTGCTAACATGCTTCAACCTCTTCACTCCACGATGGTGCGCACGCAAAACCGACCGGACAACGCCAACGCTCCTCCGGCCATCGTCCTTGGAGGACGTCACCGCTTCAATTCGCCATCATTCATTGAGTTGCCCAACGATTCCGATTCCGATTCCGTTCCACCACCAACACCTGTTCGCCCGACGCAAGGTCGTGGCCAAGCTTCAACGTCACCGTACCATTCGGCTTTTGCGCCGACCGCCTCCCTACGTCCCGGGTCGAGCACCTCTCGTCGTACGTCACCACCACGCTCCCCATCTCCATCGTTCCACTCAATGCCGACAGTAGCTACATCTTCGTCTCATCCGCAACCGATGAGTTTCCTATCGTATTCGATGCGTTCAACGGCATCAGACAACGCTCCAAAGGTAAACTCTAGTCCTGTTCCGATTCAGCCTTTACTAATGTACCATCTAATTTATGGTTTTACAGAGGACTTTAATGTTGTCTTTCCATCCCCGGATCCCTCTCCTACGACGTTGAGCTCTTAGAAGCAGCCCGAGCGTCATGCTTCGTGACCCGTTCCCCTAGCCCGGGTGATGCACCTGCTCTTGACAGTCCATCGCCTGCCCACGAAAACCCTGAGCGCAACCGAAGGGGTCGATCATACGATGTCCCTGTCGAAGAAACGCTACATGGGTATAGGGATGGCAACTCAACCCGAACCCGACGGGTTCTGACCCGATCGAGTCAGATTTTTTTTAAAAAAAATCGGGTTCGTGTCGGGTTTGGTTTTTTTTTATGTACTGTTCGGGTCGGGTTGGGTTTAGGGTGAAAAAAAATCCGACCCGACCCGACCCGAAAAATATATATAATTTTATCCTATTTATTTAGGGATAATTACAATAATACACCTCTATATATACCTTTTTTCAATTAAGTCACTATTTTTATTGAATAAAAATATTTTTTTTATTATTTCGGGTCGGGTCGGGTTTCTAAGTCATATATTCGGGTCGGGTCAGGTCGGGTGAAACTTTAATTTCGTCGGGTCACGGGTGGATGACCCTTTCTTCTCGGATCGGGTAGGGTGGCCCAAAAACCTGACCCGACCAGACCCATTGCCATCCCTACATGGGTACTTGCAATTTTCAGATGACGAATTGGTACGTTTTGAGTAGGTAAGACATCGTTTCTTCCATGTAGATAAATATATTCAGAATCAGACTTTAGAAACTTTGCATTTACATGAGTCTGTTCATACGTATTTTACTGCCATTGGTTGGACTTTATATCCGATGATTAACTGTGGAACGTTTTGTGAGCTTGTTTTTGAATTTTACGCCACTTTTAATTTTTCACCAAATCATCTTCTTAATATTAATTCGCCCAATGTCATTACAATCTGACTATGCGGAAGTTATTTTTCAATGTCTATATCAGAATTTAATCTTGCTATGGGGTTCGTGACGAATGTCATAAATCATGCCTATTTGACTGCTTTACTTGAGATTTCGCAGGACTTCAATACCGATGTGGCCTATGAGACACTTACCAGCTTGGTTGGCCATACGTTCAACGCTCGCTCGACTCGAGCTCATCTTATCCACGACCCGGCTTTGCGCTACATCCATCGCTTCCTCGCCTACAATTATTCCGGCCAGAATGACTCGTCTTCCTCCTTGATCCGAGTTGAATTATTTTTTTTATGGTGCATGTCAGCCGGCCAACGGGTGAACTTGGGATTTTAGTTTGCTCGGGCCTTTGAGATCGTTATTCGATCCAATCGCCCACTTATCCTTGGCTCTTACATTACTCATTTAGCCTCTCGTATCGTTAATTTTGACGTTACACGGTTTACTTATGTTTTTTATACAAATGCTTTAGATGAGCGATGCTTGGATTCGATGAGCCTACTTACTGGAACCCCGAGCGCACCATACTTCGTTCCACCGGGTATACTCACTCCTCGCCGCAAGCAAGTCTTCGTTCGTCGTAATACACCACAACCACTACCTACAGCACCTCACCCGGATATGCAGTCTCAAATGGATGAAGTACACAGCTGCCTCCATTCCATTGAGATGAACATTATTGAGATTATTTCCTATTTCCGTTCCAGTGCCTCCCACCGCGGCCGAGGCCGTGACCTTGGTCGATATTAAATCCGGAGAGTACTCTATTCCTTCTCTTGTACTTTAATTTTACGTTTTGAGGCAAAACGCTTTAAGTGAAGGGGATTAGAGTGTAGGTTGAATTTCCCTTTGCTTATCTTGATGTTTTGATGCTAGTATGTGTTGATTGGATTTGCGGAAATTTCATTGAATTTCTTTGTCTTGTTGAATATTTTTGGTATGCTATGCTTGTTTGGGAACACATGATTGTTTAGGTTAGGATGTTCTTGATAATGGATAGCATGAATTATGATCAAGTTGGTATTTTTTTTGATATTCCATGATTTTGTCAGTTGAAATGTGATTAGCTCAATGCATGAAAACAATTTGGTAAGATTTGAGTCTTTACGAGCATATCACTTTGCTCTCATTTTCTTGGATTGAGTGTGTCAAATTTGACATTGGTATTCTAGAACCTGCATTTTAAATACTGTCGAGGCTACACATGAACATGATGCTTAAAAATGATTTGGGCACTTTAGGATTAACCATTTCGTTTTCCCCACTAAAATTGCCTACCCATGCATTTTCCCCCTAGTTAACCACTTTTGAGTCTATTCTCATTTCTTTGTTTTCACCACATTTATAAACCCGAGCCTTTTATTTTACCTCTCTTTTCTAATCTTTTCTACCCTTTTCAGGGCAAGTGAACATTTTAACCGATGTATGCTTCATGAAAAATAAAAAAAAATTAAAAAGAAGAAGAGGAAACAACAGCATTTCGAAAAAGAGAAGAAGTTGTTCGAAATAAAAAAAAGAGAAAAGACATGATAAAAAATAAAACAACAACAAAAGTGTGAAAAAGAAAAAATCAAATGCATTTCGATTTTTTTTGTTTGATAGTTTGTTTTTCTATCTTGTTGTGCTTAATGTTTTGATGGAGTTGAACTTGTTATTTATTACTACATTGCCTTGAATTTTTAGCTATATATTTAGCCTTATCCCTACCTTTACCTAAGCCCCGTTACAACCAATAAAAGACCATTTGATTTATGCATCGTGTTCTTATTAGTAGTGGATATTTAATTTACTTGTATGCCTATGGTAATATCGTGTCGGTTCTGACATTGAGTGTTTCTATACCCCAAACACATTGAGTGATTTGAGTGAATCCCGGTAAGGTATTGAGTTATAGGATTGAGATTAATGAATGAATGGATGTTACAATTGCATTTGACTTGTTCCAATTTGTGATGTTCAATTGATTGATTTCTTGACTTGAATAATTCTTGTGGTCTCTACCTTGCTTCTTTGAATGTGAAACTTGACAAAGAACGGTAAATGAAAATTTTGACTTATTTGATTATATCACACTTGAGGACAAGCATGAGATAAGTGAGGTGAAATTCGATGAGTGTTCAAAATCGGTAGTATTTGCTCGTTAATTCTTTGATCTTATGGATTTATTGCTGCTGATTTGGTTGTGTTATGTTTATTTTCGTGCATATCCTTAATTTCCAGAACTAGTGGTAAAACGAGCCCTTAATATCTTCGGAATATCTCTCTCAATCTCTGCGCTTATTTTTCAAAATCAAAATAGTTTTCAAAATCAAAGATAGACTTTGGTCAAGAGGTTGTTGCGATTAAATATGTGGGAGGAAGGGTCAGCTTATTGAAAGAACATTCGACTTCCAGGGAACACACTTGGCGAGATAGATTTGCCAAGAGGAAATTGAGATCGGAATTAACGGCTATTAAAGCAACAATCTGAGTCGGTCTCCACGAACTTAAACAATAATTGATCTATGAGAATTGATGTTGATTAGATCAGTTTCTGAAGCCGGAATCAAAGATTGCCTTGGGTATTCAATATACAAAATATAGTCACATGGATTGCCTTTGTAGACAAAGTAACCGACGTGAATCCCAAAGGGAAAATCTAATTCGATGATCTAAAGGAAATTGAGTCAAAGCGAAGCTTGAGGTTGTTTTTACCATATCAATTACAATCTTTATTCTCTTATTTTTTACTCTAATTACTTTTTATTTAATCTCTTTATTACTCAATCATTTTTTTACCAAAACCCCCATGTTACTACATCACGTCTGTCTTAAACAAATCAGACAGAAATTTATAATTTTCTAAGTCCCTGTGGAATCGACCTTTACTTCTCTTTACTACGCATTTTCTTCATTTATCAATTGAGAAGAATAACTTTATTTTGACATCAAAACGACAGTTTTCATAGGTGGTAAATAAGGGGGAGCAATAGACAGTTGGGGGTATTTATGGAAGGCGGAGATGGTGCGTGTTAGCTTTACCACGATGGCGTGGATGGTGATCCGCACTTTGCCGACGTGGCGCCAGCTCTGATGAAAACCTAGGGAATGCGCGTTTGGTGATCCGCAACTTCCATCCATGTCAGCAAATGGGTGTTAGACTAGTAAAATTTGGTCAATGTGTGTCTGACAGGTAATTATTAATTCTTTAGGTGCTTTTTGGGTAAAAACGCCTATAAAGACACATTATTAATTAATTAATATTTGATTAGAAATTTGAGCTTCCTTTGGTTTGAATTTTGGAATTTCTTCACTCAATTAATTCTAAATTTTTCCAAGCGAGATAATATAGATTACTTAGTTCTGCCATGGAAATTTCTTCAGTCCTTCCTTTGTCAAATTTCCTGGTTTTTATAAAGTTGAATAATAGAGAATTTGTTGGAAACATTGGAAATTTGAGCTGGTTAACATCCAGCTGACATATATCACTATATTTTTTCAGTAAAGACACATGTTATTTATTAATTACAATTTGATTAGAAATTTGAGCTTTCTTTAGTTTGAATTTTGGAATTTCTTCACTCCGGTAATTTTAATTTTTTTCCCAAGTGAGAGAATATAAACTAAAGAAATAATACTTAGTTCTGCCATGGAAATTTCTTCGTCCTTCCTTTGTCAATTTGTTAGTATTGGTTTGACTGGTTTAATGGTATAATATAAACGGAGAGTCAATCTATAAAATATAGCTCAAATATTTATGAGATTAGATGTTATTATATCGCATTCAGAAGGTCAACGTCTAGTTAAGGCGAACAACAAATTTTTAAAGGAAACTAATGAGCTTGGAATATATGAATACTCGGATAATTATTTTATAACTTTTAATAGTCAGAAAACTCAACAAAACAATAGGCTATAATCAGGTAACCATTTATAACTTTTAATAGTCAAAGTTAAATAAAACGATGCCTATAAACGAGGACTATTTGTATATCATACATTTTTTAAAATTTTTATTAATAATATATTTTTAAAATTATATAAATGCACCTTCGCTTAAAATTCTTAAAATTTTATAAATATGTCTCATGACATACAATCATGTATGTCTATATTTATAAGAAGGCTTTGTCACACCCCAAAATTTGAATTTAAATTTATTTTGTCTTAATTTTTGGAGCTAAATTGATATACTTTAGAAGTTTGGGGATCATTCTATAACCTTTAGGAAAATTAGGGGTCTAAACCCTATTTTGCCCAACCTTATTTAGCTAAAAAAAAAGAAAAGTAATAGGGGTTTGGTGGGATTGAACTCTGACTCCTAGTATAGTGACTTAGCCTATTTAAATTTTGGGGTGTGAGCTTAATACTAAAATAAATATTTAAATTATATTTTTTTATCGATCAAGTGTCTAAACTATTTTTTTATTTATCTTAATGTTTAACGTTTTCTTCGTTATTATTTTAAGTGTCTAACATTTTTTCCATTATCATTTTAGGTGCTCAGATATTAACTACTGTTAAAAAATCACGTTAAGTGATACATGTACGTTCTGGTAATTTTGAGAATTTTTATTTAAAATAAAAAATAAAAAATATAATCTTTAAAAACTATTTTTTCAATTTTTTTTAAAAAACCAAAACTTTTAAAACCTTAATTTTAATCTTTTTGCCACCGTCGACCGCCATCAACACTGTCAATCGACTGAACACCCAACGACATGTAACTGGCCAACCACCCACAAACAGAACTTCCATATTTTCGTAACCGATCGAACACTAAATCCCCTTAAATATATAAATTCCTAAACATAAATAGTTAGACCTAATACTCAAATCCCTAACCATATTCCAAAATTTTTATTAAATTGAACCTAAAATATAATTAATTGAAGCATGGGGATGATAGGGAGAGCACAAGTGAAGGGAATGACGGGGAGAGCACCGGCGAAGGGAAGGGGGAATGCAACAGGGTGGGGGTGGCGGTGGGGTTGGAATTGTGCAGAATTTTTTTAAATTTTAAAAATATTTTTTAAAAAGTAAAATTCTCAAAATTATCGGAATAAGACATGTGTCACTTAATGAGGGTTTTAACGACGGTTAATGCTCGAACACCTAAAATGATAACGAATAAAATATTAGACACCTAAAATGGTAACAGAAAAAACGTCAGGTATCAAGATGATGCCGGACAGAATAGTGATTATCCTGCATGCTAGTTCTAACAGAAGTTGCACAAGAGAAAATTCGCCCAAAAATCAGAGAAAAAAGTCTCTAAGGTTTAATAAAATATCATAAAATTAATCAATACCAAAATCAGTTCACAAGCCGGACTGTTATAGCAAAAAAAATCTTGTTTATCGGAATTTTACCAAAAATAGCAAAATCCCGAAAATCACTATAAATTGAAATTCAAAATAAAATAAGCAATCTGCAAAAAATCCGGCCGAAATTAGATTTAAAGTGACTTCCTAATTGACAATCGAAATATTACCATAAATAGTAAAAAATATCTAAATCTATTGATTCGGAGGGAAAACAGCAAAATATGAGGTCGAAAAAAGGCCATATGGAGCGTAGCTCGATGTGGACATCGTGCACGTCGAAAAGAACTTTCCGGATTGAGATCTTATGCGCGATTCTGATACTCGTAGCCAAAGTTATGGCCAAAAGACTGAAACACACACAAAACGGCCCTAACGAGGAACATATTACAATCAATTCTCGCCTTTGCGTTGATCTGCCAACTCATGGTATCTCAGCGCCATTAAGGTGTAATCTGACAGCTCAACATCATATGTCTTGGATCCCCTGCATCACAAGATAAATAAAAAAATAATTTAAACACTTATTTAAAAAATAAACACTTATTTTGATTCCAACCTTATCAGAAACATTGGCCTATTAATAGCAGTGGAGAGGGAGGGGATGCTTAACCCAACGGAGCAAGTGAATAGAAAATATATAAAAAATGAAAGCATTATTTGCGATACTATGCATTCTCCTCGCTTCCGCTCTCTTTATCTCCACTTTCACTATGGCTCGGGAATCGATCGAGAAGGGTAAGGAACGTCAACGCTTTTATTGTAATTTCCAATTAATATAGATCTTTTCTATTGTAATCGGATATATTGATTGGGCTTTCAATTTTGCAGAAAACATCTATGCTCGTCGACTAGGTCAGAGCCCTCAACCTCCTGTTTGCCACTGTCCCAGGTGTAGCCCAGGCTGCCATCCTATTCCGTCTCGATCTTGAATGCTGTGGGAAAACAAAGCCATATTGGTGAAACTGTAATGAAGTATATGGAGATTCCCTAAGATATGTATTGTCTGTGTTTTTTATGCTATTTCTCTCTCTATAAATTGTTCTTTTCAAAGTTTTTAGATTCAAACTATTAATTATACAGTCTGTACGTTATCGATAATTAAAAATAATTCTAAATAAATATAATCTTATAATCATCTCTTTCAGACTATTCTGAAAAAGTTCAGTCATCGAAGCTAGCTTTCATACAATCTTAGATCAATTTAGTTCTTCTCTTGACATAGCAGGGGGTGGAGTGGAAGAGGCTATTTGGTTTTGTTGACTGATTCAATAATAGTGTTAAATTGGATCGAGAGCGCATTACATTGACTATGGAAGTGATGGGGCTTATTCGTGGAAAAAGACCAAGCAATTTCTAGGATTAAACATGTTGGTTTCAACCATGCTCCTCGTTCCAAAAATGAAATGGCGACAAACTTAGCAAAGAGTGGATCGGCCAGAGAAGAGCTGTTCAATGCGTGGTGGTGAACCAAATAGTGTCTCTATTTCTTTGACTATGTTAGATTGGATATTAGTATGACCATAAAATACTTATCAAATACATTCAAAACAAGAAAGACCCTAAAAATGACTAACATATGGTACTTGTATTTTGTAGTTAAAATAACAAATGCCTTCTCATCAAACTCATTCCATATCTGTCAATAACTTGACTTTGATCTCTTCTAGCTTTCTGACAACTTCTTGCATACCAAGCCTTTCATCTGGTATCTCTACTGAACATTCTAAGGCTACTTGCAAAATCAAAAATGCACAATTGTTGGCTGATAAATATTTCCTCCTCGAAAAGCTTACAGAATTTGTCTCCAACTTGGTTCAGCATATATTGTAACGTCTCTTTCACGAAACTCCTCAAGCTCATTTCTTCGGAAAACATTTCATCCGTTGGCTTCTTTCTCATGATCATTTCCATCATAAGAATACCAAAACTATACACATCACCTTTTATTGAAACAATTCCTTCTGATCCATACTCTGTATATGCGTTTATAAAAAAAATTATCAGTATTCAATAAAAGATATGTTATAAATTATCTAAAGAAAAGAAGAGGCCTCACCTGGTGCCATATATCCAAAGGTTGCAAGGGTCACGGTTTGGATCATTGAAACCTTTTCACATAAGAGTTTTGCGATTCCGAAATCACTCAAATGTGCAACCATATCTTCATCTAATAGAACATTGCTGGGCTTTAAATCGCTATGAACCACTGGTGTTTTAAGACCATGATGAAGATATTCCAGAGCAGATGCAACATCTATCAGTATGTTCAGCTTTTGTTGGATATCCAGAAAATGATTGTTGGAATACAACCATTTATCAAGGCTCCCATTAGGCATAAACTCAAGTACCAAGGCTTTGAAATCATGATTAGTAGAGCACTGACCGATGATTTTGGTTAAATTCCGGTGACGGATGTTGTGAAGAACTTCACATTCAACGTCATAGCTCTTGGAGGCTCCTTTTAGCTCTAACTTGAAGACTTTTACAGCAAATGTCATTCCATCTGGGAGAGTCCCTTTATATACTGAACCATAGCTCCCACTACCAAGCAATCTGCTATCATTGAATCCATTAGTAGCTTGATGAAGCTCTCGATATAAAAATCGTCTCCACATTCCTAAAGGTAGGAAGTCTTCTTGAGTTTCCAATGTTTCTTTCTTCTTCCTAGTTCGGAAGACAATGACAATTAGAGCCACCACCAAAATTGTAGAGGCAATCGGCAGTGCTACAGCTACATATCTTATGAGCTTACGTCTTGCCTTGTTATTTCTAAGAGGTGTAGTTATGCAGCTTGGAACATGAAATCGGGCTGCACCACACAATGCTCCATTCCCCTTAAATGATTCGATCGAGTAGTTTCTGAACGTTCCTCCACCAGGAATTTCTCCTTGAAGTCTATTGAAAGAGACATTGAAATATTTGAGAAAACGGAGTTTCTCCAAGGACCTGGGAATTTCTCCGGATAGAATATTTCTCGACAAATCCAAGGATTCCAAGCCCCGCAAGTCACCAAATGAATCAGGAATAGAACCTGTGATTCTATTATTGGATAAGGAAAAATAAGAGAGGTCATCGAGTTCTGCCACTCCAATAGGGATATCACTCGAGAACTGATTGTTCGACAAATCCATGATATTCACAACTTTCCAGTTTCCAATATCAATTGGAAGAGGACCGGTGAGAGAATTTAAACTTCAATTACGCACAAAAATTGAAGTTGAATTATCAATCGTGGCCACTTCCACAACCATAAATGCAAAAAGAAATAATTGGATGCGATGGTGGAGAAGTTGGTAATTTCACATGAAGAATTCATTGCCTTCAGAAAAAATTCCAAGGGAAAACTGAAGTGCATCTGCAAGAGCTGGATAAACAAGTGAGCCAATTAGCTCAAAATATGGGCAGACTTGAGTCGTAGGGAAGACTACCTTCTCAAACGGAGTCAAACCCGAGAGAGAATGTTAGTGCTATTACACTCCGAAGCGAAACAATTATCAATCCAGAAGTCCCAGAAGAGGAGGTCGTAAATTCCAAAGAAAAGAAAGACACGCCACAAGCCAACGATCAAGGTATGACTTCTTCACCTTTGTCTTCTTCTTTTTCTTCTAAAAAATGCTCTTCCTCCTTTTTCTCATTCTCCCCATGAAAATGCACCACCCTTCGTATCAAGATTGTTGAGCCGTGATAAAAGAGCCGAGGAGAAAGAAATTATAGAAATATTTCAGAAAGTACAAGTTAACATACCTCTCCTCAAATTTATTCGACAAGTTTTGAGGTATGCCCTATTTTTTAAAGAACTTTGTACCACAAATATGAGATTGATTGGTCAAGAGAAGGTGAATATGAGAGCATGTTTTTGTGGTCTGGAAACGGAAGCTGCCGCCAAAGATGAAGGATCAAGGTATGTTCGTCATACCTTGTAAAAATAGGTTATTTCCCAATTAAACGTGCAATGTGTGATTTAGGAGCCTCTATTAACATTATGTTTCTTTCTATTTATAAAATGATTACTAACGAGCCTTTGAAAAAATAAGAGTGACTATACAGTTGGCAGACCTCTCTGTCATCTACCCGAAATGAGTGCTCGAAAACATTTTAGGAAGGGTCTATATTATTATTATTCCTAATGACTTTTATGTAATTGATATGGAAAATGACGGGACAAATACTTGTTCTGAAGTACTATTGGGCCGACCCTTCCTAAGCACCGCGCATACAAAAATCGATGTAAAAAGCGGTATATTGACTATGGAGTTTGATGGTGAGGTCTTCAAATTCGATGTTTATAAGGCTATGAAATACCTAGATCGAGTTGAAAGAATTAATTTTTTCGATATTGTTGATCCTTTAATTGATGAGTTTATTGAGGCTAATTTTTCTTATAATATTTGTAGGGATTTTGAACTTTGCTGCAGAGACGAAGAAATGGAGTTTAAAAAATTTCGATTAATTCTAATTTGATTTTACTTTTGTCTAATACTAAAATGTTACCTTTCTATTTTGCAGGCACCTGAGTTAGATATAAAAAAATTACCGGAGCATTTGAAATATGCCTTTTTAGGTGAAAATGAGACTTTACCCGTAATCATCTCAAACAAGTTATCTGAAGTTGAAGAAAAGGCATTAGTGAAGGTGTTGCATGCATAAGGAAGCCATAGGATGGACAATTGGAAACATCAAAGGGCTTAGTCCCTCGACCTGAATATACAAAATAAAAAATTGAAGAATGAGCAAATCCATCACGAGAAGGCAACATCGATTAAATCCACCAATGATGGAAGTAATAAAAGAAGACATTCAGAAACTTCTTGATGCCGACATAATCTATCCAATTTCAGATAGTAATTGGGTAAATCCAATATGTAGTTCCCAAGAAAACGAGAGTTACAATAATTGAAAATCAAGAAAGGGACTTAGTACCAACAAGAGTTCAAAACTGATGGCGAGTTTGCATTGATTATAGGAAGTTGAACTCTCTCACTAGAAAAGATCATTTCAATCTTCCCTTTATAGATCAAATGATTGAGAGATTAGATGAGAAAACTCATTACTATTGTCTTTATGGTTTTTCATGTTTTTCCAAATCCCAGTGGCGTCTGGAGATTAAGAAAAACTACTTTTACTTTTCCATTTGACACTTTTGCATATCGTCGGATGCCTTTTGGTCTTTTTAATGCACCGGCTACCTTCCAGAGATGTATGCTGAGCATCTTTTCCGACTATGTAGAAGAGGGCATCAAAGTCTTCATGGATGACTTCACGGTATAAGGTAATGCTTTTAATGAGTGTCATGATAATTTAACTAAAGTGCTTCAGAGATGCCTAGAATTTAATATTGCTTGAACTATAAAAAATGTCATTTTATGGTTGATAAGGAATTAATTCTAGGCCATATTGTTTTATCTCATGGTATTGTCGTTGATAAAGAAAAACCAGATGTTATACGTTCATTACCTTACCCTACAACTGTGAGGGAGGTTCGATCCTTTCTTGGCCAACGCAGGTTTTTACCAGAGATTTATTAAGGATTTTTCAAAGTTTGCGCAGCCAATGTGTGATTTACTACAAAAAGATAAAGTCATTTGATATGCTTAAAGAGAAATTGATCACGACACCAATCGTTAAAGCTCTAAATTGGAATTACGATTTCGAGCTTATGTGTGACACATTGGATACAAGTATTGGAGCCGTTCTTGATCAAAGAATCCGAAAAGAACCATATGTTACCGTCTACGCTTCACAGACTTTAGATTCAGCTCAAAAAAATTACTCCAATGAAAAAGAATTACTTTCTATTGTTTTTGCTTTAGATAAGTTTAGATCTTATTTATTAGGAACTAAAGTGGTTGTTTTTCTAATCATGCAACTTTAATGTACCTGATGAGTAAAAAATAGGCGAAACCAAGACTTATCTGATGGATCCTTCTTTTCAAGAGTTCAATTTAGAAATAAAGGACAAGAAAGGATGCGAGAACCTTGTTGCAGATCATTTGAGCCACATTATGCTTTCCTTAACCGGTCCATCACTTCGAGAAGAATTCCCAGAGGAGCATCTGATGTTGGCGTAAAAATCAATTCCTTGGTATGTGGACATGGTAAATTATCTGGCCACAGGTAAATTGCCTCTAGATTTACATAAGTCTGAAATTAAAAGGTTAAAGCAAAATTCCATATTTTATGTTTGGGACGATCCTTATTTGTGGAAGCAATGCTTGGATCAGGTAATTAGACGTTCATTGCTAAGGAAGAGGTAAATTCTATACTTAATTTATGTCACTCTTATTCAAAATATTTTTAGGATTTATCTTTTTTAATTTTTAGTATAATTTAGGGTTTTAAAGGCTATAAATACCCTCTTAAAGTAAGTCTATTTCATCATTTTTTTTCTTCAGAATTATCGAAAATATTTATTCTCTTGTTCTTTGTTTTTCTTGTTTATTTTTAAAAAATTTCTTTAGCTTTACTTTGTTCATTTCTTTTATGTTCTCATTTTCAAAAAAGAAAAAGAAAAGAAAGAAAAGAAGAAGCTAAGTATGACTCTTGTCATGCTTAGATAATTTTCTTCTAAGTCGAGGGCAAAAACGATGATTCAATTGTAACATGAGTATTGAATAGCACTAAAGTAACTTCGGATACATTTCTCACTTCTCTGCACTTATTTCAAATCAAAACAATTTCTAAAACCAAAGATAGGCGATGGTCGGAATATTGTTGCGACTAAACATGTGGTAGGAAAGATCGGCTAATTGATAGCACATTTGACTTCCTGGGAACACAATTAGCAAGTTGTTTCTAAAGATGAGATTGAGGTCAGAAACGGTTTTAATTGAAAGAACCATCAATGCCAATTTTTATGCACTTAAAAGATTTTGGTCTACAACACTGTTGTTACCTAGATCAATTTCCAACGCCGAGATCAAAGAATTACGCTTGGGGTATTCGATATACAAAGCTAGTCGCAAGGATTTGTCCTTGTAGAAAAAGTAACCGACGTGAATCCCTAAGAGTAAATCTTGTTCGATGATTCGAAGAAGTTGAGTCAGAGCTAACGCCCAAAGCTGGTTTTTCCAATTAAGGTTCCATGTTCTATTTTTCTACACTTTCTTTAAACCTATTTTCCTCTTAATTTTTCTTTACAATTCTTTACTTTTTACTTATTTTATTCTCCAACTACACAATTCCCCCATTTCATTTCTTTCAACTCCAATACACGCCAAGGTCCAAAGTCAAGAACAAAGAATTTCTCTTTAGTCTTTGTAGGATCGACCCTTACTTCTCCTATACTATATTTAATTTCCTTATTTTTTGAGAAGAATGAATTTATTTTGACGTGAAAAACAACATTCGTCAGTTTGGTATCCGTTTAGAGTTTTTCTTAGCCTATTGATAGCGCAGAGACCCTACAAAAGCAGTTGCTCGAATCTAGGACTTCTAAGGAGAACAATATTTCATTTTACTATCGAGACCATTCAATGGATTCTAATGGATGAGATTAAAGCAGCTGAACAGGGGGTGATTCTAGCAGAAAACAGTAAATATGAGAATGTCATTTTGGAAACTGATTCTTTAGAAGTGTTTCTCTAGTCTTACATGAAAAGATTACAAGGTTAGATGGAGAAATATGCCTGTAGTTTTTTATATTAAACAAATGTTGCAGAAAATACATGAGGTGAATATTAGATTGGATATTAGTATGACCATAAAATACTTATCAAATACATTGCTTCAAAACAAGAAAGACCCTAAAAATGACTAACATATGGTACTTGTATTTTGTAGTTAAAATAACAAATGACTGATCATCAACTCATTCCATATCTGTCAATAACTTGACTTTGATCTCTTCTAGCTTTCTGACAACTTCTTGCATATCAAGCCTTTCATCTGGTATCTCTACTGAACATTCTAAGGCTACTTGCAAAATCAAAAATGCAGAATTGTTGGCTGATAAATGTTTCCTCCTCGTAATGCTTACAGAATTTGTGTCTCCAACTTGGTTCAGCATATATGGTAACGTCTCTTTCACGAAACTCCTCAAGCTCATTTCTTCGGAAAACATTTCATCCGTTGGCTTCTTTCTCATGATCATTTCCATCATAAGAATACCAAAACTATACACATCACCTTTTATTGAAACAATTCCTTCTGATCCATACTCTGTATATGCGTTTATAAAAAAAATTATCAGTATTCAATAAAAGATATGTTATAAATTATCTAAAGAAAAGAAGAGGCCTCACCTGGTGCCATATATCCAAAGGTTGCAAGGGTCACGGTTTGGATCATTGAATCCTTTTCACATAAGAGTTTTGCGATTCCGAAATCACTCAAGTGTGCAACCATATCTTCATCTAATAGAACATTGCTGGGCTTTAAATCGCTATGAACCACTGGTGTTTTAAGACCATGATGAAGATATTCCAGAGCAGATGCAACATCTATCAGTATGTTCAGCTTTTGTTGGATATCCAGAAAATGATTGTTGGAATACAACCATTTATCAAGGCTCCCATTAGGCATAAACTCAAGTACCAAGGCTTTGAAATCATGATTAGTAGAGCACTGACCGATGATTTTGGTTAAATTCCGGTGACGGATGTTGTGAAGAACTTCACATTCAACGTCATAGCTCTTGGAGGCTCCTTTTAGCTCTAACTTGAAGACTTTTACAGCAAATGTCATTCCATCTGGGAGAGTCCCTTTATATACTGAACCATAGCTCCCACTACCAAGCAATCTGCTATCATTGAATCCATTAGTAGCTTGATGAAGCTCTCGATATAAAAATCGTCTCCACATTCCTAAAGGTAGGAAGTCTTCTTGAGTTTCCAATGTTTCTTTCTTCTTCCTAGTTCGGAAGACAATGACAATTAGAGCCACCACCAAAATTGTAGAGGCTATCGGCAGTGCTACAGCTACATATCTTATGAGCTTACGTCTTGCCTTGTTATTTCTAAGAGGTGTAGTTATGCAGCTTGGAACATGAAATCGGGCTGCACCACACAATGCTCCATTCCCCTTAAATGATTCGATCGAGTAGTTTCTGAACGTTCCTCCACCAGGAATTTCTCCTTGAAGTCTATTGAAAGAGACATTGAAATATTTGAGAAAACGGAGTTTCTCCAAGGACTTGGGAATTTCTCCGGATAGAATATTTCTCGACAAATCCAAGGATTCCAAGCCCCGCAAGTCACCAAATGAATCAGGAATAGAACCTGTGATTCTATTATTGGATAAGGAAAAATAAGAGAGGTCATCGAGTTCTGCCACTCCAATAGGGATATCACTCGAGAACTGATTGTTCGACAAATCCATGATATTCACAACTTTCCAGTTTCCAATATCAATTGGAAGAGGACCGGTGAGAGAATTTGAAGACAAGTTCAGGATCAGGATAGTAGTAAGCCCTGTCAAGGTTGAAGGTATTGAAGAAGAAAACATATTAGAGCCAAGGAGTAGTTGCCTCAAAGAAATGAGATTACCCAAGCAAGCAGGTATCGGTCCAGACATTTTGTTGTTCGACAAAACCAAGAATCCCAACTTGTTTAGCTGACATAACTCAGAGGGGATCGGTCCTTCTAACTGATTGTCCCCAAGAGAAAGACTTTGCAGCTCTTTTAATCCTCCGATGGTAGTAGGAATCACCCCTGTCAATTTATTGTCACCAAACTTTATGTCTATCAAGTGACTCAAGTTGCCAAATCCACTCGGGATGCTGCCGCTGATGTTGCACTTTGAAGCAGAGAATCTCTGAAGAGAATCCGAGAGATTTCCGACCAAACCTGGAAGTTCACCACTGATCAATACGTTGTCGCTGAAGTCCAAGACTTCCAAGCCTCTACAATTTGTCAAAGAATAAAGAAAGCTCAATCTTGAAGAAGTGAGATTATTAACATCCAAGTTGAGTCTCTTCAAATTTCTCAGATTGCCAAGAGTGTCGGGGATGGACCCTGAAAAGAAATTATGAGAGATGTCGAGAGTAGTAAGCTGAGAGGCATTGGAAATGGACATTGGGAATGGACCAACGAGTCGATTATTTGCAAGATATAACTCCTCCAGGTTGGGAAGCCAAAGCCCCGTGTTTGATGGAAGACTGCCCGAGAGCTGATTACTTTCAAAAGAAATGGTAGACAGAGTCGACATATTAAATATAACGGGAGGAATTTGACCAACAAAAATTATTATCTCCCGCACTAAAAAATTCCAGATTCTTTAGGTTGCCAATCTGCTCTGGTATTGTACCTGACATAAATTTTATCAAACAAATACATAACTACAAATAGATAGAATTTAGAATAAAAGAACTATACTATCTGTTATGATTATGAATTTATCAAAACACGAATAAAAGTTTAGTCTATATATATAGGATGGGTTTGTCGTGCTCGATGAGCACCTCTAAGCATCATTAACGATGAGTATCGTTGAGCACCATTAATTTAATTTATAAAAATTTAAAATTCTAAAAGACTCAACGTATAATTATAAATTAGTTAAAATTTAAAGGTAAATTATTTAAAATAAAATATTAATATTACATTATTTTTCATAATTTTTTTAACAATAAAAAATATAATTTACCTTTAAAAATTATTTAAAAATTATGGAAAATAATGTAATTAATATTTTATTTTAAATAATTTAACTTTAAATTTTTAACTTATTTATAATCACACATTGAGTCCTTTAAAATTTTAAAGTTTATAAATTAAATTAATGATGTTCAGCAGTGCTCCTCGAACATCGTAGAATTAGAATTTTACCTGTATATATGTATTAAAAAAATATAAATTAAGAGAAAAAATGGAAAGTATTTTTTACCCATTTATACCTGTGAAGTTGTTACGAGAACAATCGATCATTTTGAGAAGAGTCAGATTCACAATCTTTTCTAGAATTCCACCTGAAATTAAAAAAAAACAATCGCAAATCAAATTACAAACCTTTTTTTTATTATTTTTCTTTGATTTTGTATTTAAAGTATCTCACTTTTTATTATATTAGTCTATTTTTCATTTATAATTAAAATTTTCTAACTATATATGTTCATTCATGTAATAAACAAATCTAATTTCTTTTAATTCTTTTAATAATTAGGCTAAACTACCTATTTAGTCACCAGCCTATTCTTATAATTTCTTTTTAGTCACTCAACTATTTTTTTTTTCAAAATCATACCTAACGCTATGTTCTTGTTTCGTTTTAGCCACCCACCGTTAAAAATAAATAGTAATATTGATGTGTCATAATAATGTAATGCCATATCATCATTAAAAAATGAAAAAAATTGATGCGTCAACGGTTTTGTGTATTTTTAACATTAGATGACCAAAAAGTAATATGAAGTATGAGTGTACATTACCTTGAAAGTTGTTATCACCAATAAAGAAGAATTGAAGCATGTTTAAATTCCCAATTTCAACTGGTAGACTCCCCTCCAATTGGTTAGTTGACAAGGACAGTAATTGTAACTTTCTGCACTTGAATAAACTGCTTGGAATTCTACCAGAAAGCCTGTTAACACTCGACGAAAATTCTTTCAAATTCGGAAGACGATCGAACATATCGTCTGGAAAATGGCCAGTGAGATTATTGAAGTTGAAATTGAGGAGTTCAAGCCAAGGCAAATCGATTGGAACAAAGGGTAAGGAACCGGTGAACATATTAGTCCCTAGATCAATAATTTGCACCGAAGATATATTGAAGATGGAGGATGGTATTGAACCCGAAAGCTGGTTCCCATACAAGCTCAACTCCTCTACCTTTGACAAATAGCCTAAAGAGAATGGGATAACACCATTGAAGTTGTTATAGTACAGACGCAACACCCGAAGCTCAGTTAATGATCCTAACCACGATGGGATTTCTCCACTGAAGCTGTTGTTGCCGAAGTCTATATGTTTCAGCCGGTGCAGATTTGATAACTGGACTGGTAATCTTCCATGAAAACTGTTTTCTGTGATGGAAATAAGAGAAAGGAATGATAGATTTCCTAAGTGGGGTGGGAGGGTGCCTACAAGTCCCAACCCAGTAAGGTTTAGAGCTGTGACTCTGCGGTGGTTGGATCCGCAGATGACACCAAACCAATTGCAGACAGGGGAAGAAGATGACCAATTGGTTGCCAACACATTTTGAGGATCGTGGATAACATGGTCTTTGAATGCGAGAAGGGCCGACTGGTCTGTAAGAATGGTGGTTAAGTTCATGGAGAAAGAAGGCAGAGAAAAATGGAAGAAGATGATAAGAAGAGTTAAGATGAAAAAAGTGTTCCCCATTTGATTTTGGGTGGTTGAGTCAAGCCACCAAGGAAGGCACCAGTTTGATATCTAGATAACTCATTCTTTATACACACTAGAGTGGACCCATGCATTGCAGCACTAATTATTGATTTTTTTTTAACTCAATCCATCAAATAATTTTTCATCTATAATTGTATGGTATTATCGACTGTCATCGTAAATCCAGAAATTAAAAAATATGATCAGAAAATTTAATATTCTTTTTCGTAAAAATAATAGATATGTAAAAATTTTGTTTTTTTATTTTCCCTTAACTTTTTAAATTAAATTTCATTTTTTTTCTAAATAAGAGTATGCACTTATCCCAATTATGTGGATTTGCAAGGAGTTGACTTTACAAGTTTCTAAAATGACATTCTTTGACTTTGATGCTTGGAAAAACATTTAAGTGGTGGATGTATATGGCCTGAAAAGTGGGTAACTGCCCACCCAGGAATTTTCTAAAATATAAAATCTTTTTATAAATTTTCAAATTTTTTCATTTAATTATTCATTTTATTGATTATGTTTATCTTAAATTTTTATTGTGCTAACCTTAAAATTATAAAGTATTCAATTGCAAAAAAAAATTATATTATAAATATAAGCGTGCCTACTTTAAAAAAATTTATAGACCTATCACTTACAACCCTACATTTAAACTAAGAACGACTACCCCAAGCTATCGACTCAAAAGAAAAAACTCTCAATTATTTGATAATGAATTTTTAAAATTTAAGACTTAAATATTCTATAATAGTCAGTGCTCGAACTTAACACCTCTACAGATAATGATCATCCTTTTAATTATTAGTATCATTTTATTCGTACTTAATTTATGAAGGATATAATGTTTTAAGATTATGATATATGATAAAAAAATAACATTTTCATCACGAGAAAAGTAAAGAATTACGTGGAAATATATATATATATATATATATATTAATATTCAAGCTGCTTAACCTATTTTTTTATCGATGACACTTTAGAAAATTTAAACATATGTCAACTTTTTAAATTTTCGAACTATAAATTAAAATTATATAAAAATAAAAAATGATTCGATTCCAAATAAAATTGAAACCAAATTTCGACATGGTGGACTTGTTATCAGAATTCTAAACACGGTTTGGAAGATTGAACACAGAAATTTCCACACCCAAAAATTCAACAACTGAACACGGAAAATCCACACAAAATTCAACCTTGATATTTTAATATTGAAAATTGAGGATTTAAAACCTACAAATTTCTAAACCAATTAAGTGTTTGGAAAACTGAAAATGAAGTTTGTATTGATAATATTGAAAATTAAAAATCTAGACATTATCTTGGGAGAAGGGATTAAGTTCAAGAATTAACTATCTTGGGTGGCCAAAATAATAAATTTCTACTAAAATGTTAATGTCTTAAAAGCTAGAAAATAATTTAGGTGGTTTACCTAATATTATTATGATGCAAATGAATAGAATGTTCGATGAATTATTCGTGAACAGTTCATATAACCTTCGTTTAATATAAACGAGTTTAATCAAATTTTACAAATAGAGGTATGTTCGGTTCGTTTATGTTCACGAACAAACTCATTTATCAACTCGTTTATTAGCTTGTTTAATTTGTTCTCCTTTTTTATATATATTTTAATATTTTAAATATTGATAAAGATAGAGACTAAATTCGTATTTTTTACAAGTTGAATTTGTTCCGGTTCACGCTCATCACGATCATGATAAAATTTAAAATCTGTTTTAGCGTGAATCATATGCGTCTTCCGTTAATTCATATAACAGTTTGGGTATAGATAAGTTTCGTCAAATAATATGAGACTATAAATACATCAAATTAGTTGATAAATGATTAAAATATCATTTCTTTGAAATTATAATTATAATTAAAATTACTGTGGTGTTCATTTTGTTTCTTTACTAAAATCTTGTGAAATTATATTTTGAATTTTCTTCTCTCAATTGATTCTAAGTTTTTCCAAGTGAGAGAATAAACCAAAGCGACCGCAGTTGGGTTTACTTTGTCATCTTCTTGTACAAAATTGGTGTTGTGGAATACGACTATCGAATAGAGCAAAATCGTAACTGATAATTTGAGAAAATAAAATGAAGATAAAGAATACACAAATTTTACGTGGAAAACCCCTAAATAATATAGGGTAAAAACCACGGGCAACGGTAGAAGAATTTCACTATGAGAAAATAGGAATTATAATCTTTCTCGATCTAACAAGGAGAAAACAATGACAATTCTCTCTTGATAAAAGGGAGAAAACAACTCTCAAGAAAACTCTCTAAATTCTCTAGTATTATGAGAAAGCTAGAATGATTTGGGATTGTTTTGAAGCTAAATGGGTTAGGGTATTTATAGTTGAAGCTTAAGGACTAATCTTGTAAATACCCTAAAGTACAATGACTAAAATTGATATTTTACCATTACTCAATTTCAACAAAAATTAGGTGCCTAATATTTTTACTTTAACTATGCACCATTCGGTGCCTAATTTTATTTAACTTTTAACAATCTCCCACTTGAAGATTTGATTGGAATAATCATATCTTTACAACATTCTTTCTACCTTGTACTTTCATGTTGCTTGCGTTTCTGACAGGCCACAAGAGGATCGACACCAGGTAAATTTATCAGCATTGATCGCCTTCGTCATGAAATATGTTATGTTGTCTTTGGTATGGATCTTCTGCATATCTACTGTCCCTTCTTCCACCTTTTCACGAATGAAGTGGTACTGAACTCGTATGTGTTTTGTTCTTGAATGAAATGTTGGATTCCTTGCTAGATGCAATGCGCTTTGACTGTCACAAAACAGAGAGACATACTCTTGATTGTGCCCAAGCTCCTCCAATAGCATCTTCAACCAAATTGCTTCTTTACTGGCTTGTGTAGCTGCTAAATATTTTGCTTCTTTTGTGGATGTAGCCACAACTGACTGCAATTTTGAAACCCAGCTTATAGCTCCACCAGCAACTTTGAACACATATCATGTAGTAGATTTGCTTTTATCCAAATCCCCTGCATAGTCAGAATCAACATACCCATTGATAAGTAAATTTGATCTTCCGTAACATAATGCAACATTTGAGGTCCTTTTGATGTATCTCAAAACCATCTTTACTTTATTCCAATGCTCTTTGTCTGGATTCGCCATGTACCGACTAACCACTCCCACTGCTTGTGCAATATCTGGTCTTGTGCATATCATAGTGAACATTAAACTTCCCACTGCTGATGTATACGGTACTCGAGACATCTCCATCCTCTCTTATTCACTGCTAGGACTCATACTGGAGGATAATTTGAAGTTAATAGGAAGAGAGGTAAAAATTGGCTTACAATCTTGCATGTTGAATCGTGACAATATCTTTTTCAAGTAATTCTTTTGTGAAAGTCAAATCTTCATATTACTTCTGTCTCGGTAAATTTGCATCCCTAGAATCTTGTTTGCTGATCCCAAGTCCTTCATTTCAAATTCACTAGCCAGTTGTGCCTTTAATTCTTCAATATGATCTTTGTTGGGTCCTGCAACCAACATGTCATTCCACATACAACAGCAATATAAAAAAATCGTTATCACCAAACCTCTTGAAATAAGCACAAGGGTCTGCATTAAGTTTGTTGTATCCAAGGCACATAATGAAGGAATCAAATCTCTTATACCAACACCTCGGTGCCTGCTTTAAATCGTACAGAGATTTGTTCAAATTGCAAACCAAGTTCTTCTTTTCGTCTTCTTCAAAACCTTCAGGATGGAGCATATAAATCTCTTCTTCAAGATTTCCATGAAGAAAAGTTTTTTAACATCTAGCTGCTCTAGATGTAAGTTCAATGTGGCACACATTGTCAAGACTACTCGAACTGTTGTTAGTCGAACCACAGGAGAATTTTTTTTTATTGAAATAAATACCTTCTTTTTGAGCATATCCTTTGACCACCAGTCTTCCACGATACCTCTCCACTTGATCGTCACCATTTCGATTGATTTTGAAGACTGAAGACCCGTTTGTTACCAATTGGCTTCATTCCTTGTGGTAGTGGCACAAGGTCTCATGTATTATTTTTATGAAGGGATTCAATTTCTTCTTGCATCGCCATCATCCACAGTGAAACATCTGAGCTGTTTATTGCCTCCTGGTATGTTGATGGCTCACTGTTCTCTGTTAAAAGGCAGTATGCAATATTTCCTTCTATAACATAATTTGAGTGCCAATTGGGACGTCTTCTCACACGATCAGGTTGACGAGTTGTTGGAGCTTCAGAACTCTCTGATTCTTGTTCATCATGTGATGGTTCTGCTTCAGAAGAATCTCCTTGTTCAACCTCATTTTCCACATGTATCTATGTAGTCTCTGACTTTTCAGTGCTATCATCTTCTTCTTTTCTTTATAGTTTATCTTCTACAAAGATAACATCCTTGCTAATGATCACTTTACGGGAAGTGGGATCCCACAAGCGATACCCCTTTACTCCATCAACATACCCCAAGAATTTGCATTTCCTGGATTTTGGATCCAACTTCGAAATTTCTTGGGAGTTGTACATCACGTACACAATACTTCCAAATACATAGAGGTTTGAATAATCAGTTGGTTTACCAGTCCACATCTCCATTAGTGTCTTCAGCTCTATTACAGTTGATGGAGTTCGATTCACCAAATAACATGCGATATTGTCTGCTTCTGCCCAGAATGATTTTTCTAGGCCTGCATCCCTCAATATTGCTCTTGTTCTTTCTAAGAAGGTTTTGTTCATCCGCTCTGCCACTCCATTTTGTTGAGGAGTGTTCACCACTGTGAACTGTCTTTTGATGCATTATTTCCTGCAAAAGTCATCAAATTCTTCACTTGTGTATTATCCTCCATTATCTGTTTTGAAACACTTGATCTTATTTCCAGAATCAAGTTCCACCCGTGCTTTTAAGTTTTTGAAAGTTGAAAACACATCTGACTTCTTCTTAATAGGGTACACCCAACATCTCCTGGAGTAGTCATCAATAAATGAGACAAGGTATTTTGCTCCGCCTAGGGATGTAACTGGTGCTTGTCATATGTCAGAATGAACCAATTCTAGAACATTTTTCCTCTAGAATTTGACGTGTTGAATTTCAACCGGTGCTCCTTACTTGTTATGCAATGCTCACACAAAGTAAGTGATACATTTGTTAAGCCTGAAAGTAGCTTTTGCTCCACAAGGACTTTCATTCCTTGTTCTGACATGTGTCCAAGTTTCTGATGCCATAGCATTGTAGAATCTGAACTACACGAGGCAACAGAGGCTTCTGCTTCTAGCAAAGTCTTTCTCTTCAGCATGTACAAGTTTGCTGTTATCTTTTCGCCTTTCATCACCACAAACGCTCCACGGAACACCTTCATGATTCTTTTTCATTTTTTCAACCTTGCTTGAATTATTATCCAACAATCCGTAGGATAATAAATTTTTCTTCAGGCCTTTCACGTGCTTCACATCTCGAACAACTTTAATTGTTCCATCATACATCTTTAATTTGATGGTTCCCACACCAACGATCTCTAAGGCATGATCATTGCAACTATACACAGATCCTCCTGAGACAGGTTCATAATGATGGAACCATTCTCTTCTTGAGGTCATGTGATATGTTGCTCCTGAATCAATGAGTCATATATCTGCAAATCTTTTTCTACCTTCCACGGTGGTTGACGCTTCACAGCATAGAGCATCTCCATCATCTGAAGTGTTTGCGGTATTGCCTTGTGGATTAGTGTTTTTATTTAGACTCCAACAATCCTTCTTCAAGTGACCCTTCTTTCCACAGTTGTAGCACTTTAAATTCTTCTTGCTTCTCGACTTCGATCTACCATGTTTGTGACTGTTGTTTTGGCCACGTTATGTTGATCTTCCTATCATCGTTGTCAACGCTTCTGCTTGTTGCATATTTACTTGTTTGTCTTCCTTGTTCTTTCACCGATTTTTTTCTTGTAGAACAACAGCTGCAACGTCATCGAATACTAAACTGGTGACATTACCGTTTGTCAAGTTGATGATGAGTTGATAATACGAATTCAGTAGACTTTGAAGTAGAAGTTCAACACGTTCTTGTTCTCCTATTTTACACCTTAAGGATGCAAGATGAGAAAATAAAGTGTTTAGTGTGTTTAAGTGTTCCGTCACTGAAGTAGATTCTGACATACGGAGAGTGTATAATTTCCTCTTAAGGAAAATTTTATTGTGCAACGATGTGGCCTCGTACAGTTTGGTGAGATGATCTCATATCTCCTTAGTTGTCTTCTTCTCCTCGATGCTTGACAATACTTCATCTGCTAATGCTAGATGAAAGTTTGCCATAGCATTCTCATCCATCTCGTTCCATTTGCTGTCATCTATGAAATCCACCGGTCTTTCACTGATAGCTGCTAGGCAACCGTCTTTCCTCAGGATGGCCTTCATCTTTAATTTCCACAATGAGAAATTTCTCCCATTGAACTTTTCAATATCAAATTTCATTGCCATAGCTTCTATTACGGATAGCTCCCACTATTTCACTATCGTGAATAGTTCTCTGGAACCTTCAAAGAATGAGTAATACCTTTTTACTTTCTTATGTTGGAGGATCCACCTTTTGGTAGCAACCACAAAAACAATAAGCATATATTACACATTCAAATATGGCTCGGATACCAATTGTTGAGGAATACGACTATCGAATAAAGCAAAATTGCAATTGATAATTTGAGAAAATAAAAATGAGAAGACACAAATTTTACGTGGAAAATCCCTAAATAATATAGAGTAAAAACCACGGGCAACAGTAGAAGAATTTCACTATGAGAATATAAGAATTACAATCTCTCTCGATCTAACAAGGAGAAAACAATGACAATTCTCTCTTGATAAAAGAGAGAAAACAACTCTCAAGAAAACTCTCTAAATTCTCTAGTATTGGGAGAAAGCTAGAATGATTTGGGATGATTTTGAAGCTAAATGGGTTAGGGTATTTATAGTTGAAGCTTAAGGACTAATCTTGTAAATACCCTAAAGTACAATGACTAAAATTAAAATTTTACCATTACTCAATTTCAACAAAAATTAGGTGCCTAATTTTTGAGTTTGACTATGCACCCTTCGGTCCCTAATTTGGTGCCTAATTTTATTTGACTTTTAACAATTGGGTCATGAATTCATTGTCTTCCATGGAAATTTCTTCACTCCTCCCTCTGTCAATTACCTTCGAAAAGTAGTATGGTTTTCATTTTACTCGAAACATTGGCCTACAAAGTGATTAGTGATAATATTATTCAAAATGAAATCTTTATTTGTGATATTATTATGCATTCTCCTCGCTTCCACCCTCTTCGTCTCCAGCATGGCTCGACAATTGGAGAGTAAGTAACTTCAGCACTTTTGTAGTAGTTTCTCATTAGTTTTATACATAAGCAATAGAAAATAAGTTGAGTTGTTTGTGTTAATTTTGCAGAATTGCAACCTCCTGTCCAGTACTGTAGGCACCCCCCTCCTTGCCATCGATCTTTACCTAAACCTTGAATGTCATGGGGAACTGAGAGATTTCAAACGTTAATGCCTTACAAGTTACAGTTAAGAGCTTTCGTCCGTGGCTTCTTTAAGACTTAACTACTCTCCCATGTATCTAAAACAAACACTGCTTCTTCTTTAATAAATTCATTTCCTTTTTATAATTCAATCAATGTTTAAATAGTTTACGTACATTTTATTTCGGATGACCAGAACATTAGCATCATGAAAGTTGAGTAATTATTCAAGTGGTTTACCCTAATATTATTTTATGAGTTTTTTTTTATACGGATACAAAATAATAACCTTTAACTAGAACAACTTAAAACATTACATGAGAATAGAACATGCGACTAATACATATATATGGGTAAAGTACACAAATGGTCCGCTAATTATAGGGTATTGCTTTGTTGAGTTCCTGACTATTGAAAGTTACAAATGGTTCTATAACTATAAGGCGATGCTTTGTTGAGTCTCTGACTATTAAAAGTTACAAAATAGTCACATGACTAATCATATGTTACAGACTCGTCATTTTCTTTTGAAAAATTGGAGTCTGTTTGAGCTGGACATTAACCTGTTCACTGGTATATGATAAAATCTTGTCCTAGTATTATTTGAGTTGTTTTTTTGGATCGAGTCTTTTTTGCATTATGACGTCGATCAAGTGTTTTAAACATTATATCGTCAAGCCTATGCTTTTAAACCAACAACGTTGCCAATATACATCATTAAAAAATGATTTTATCATATCTCAGTCATTATATTAACATCTAACTTAGACGACTTTCATTTTCTTTAACAAAAAAGACAAGCTTGGAACATATAAATAGGCATGTGACCATTTTGTAACTTTTAATAGTTAGAGAACTTAAGAAAGCAACATCTTATAATGGAGGGACTATTTTGTAACTTGGAATAGTCTGGAAAGTCAACAAAATAACGTCTTATAATAGATAGACCATTTATGTCCATTACCCTAAATTTGCTTTACACACATTTTAACACTCCTTATATAATCAATCAGGGCACATTTGAAAAGTTAAATTATAATTGGATTTTAGCCTAATTACACATTTTAACACTCTTTATTTGTGATATTATGCATTCTCCTCGATTTCATCCTCTTTGTCTCCAATTTCAGCATGGCTCAAGAATACAATAGTAAGTAACATCAACACATGTAATACTTCTAGTGTTAATATCCATATATGTGTGTGGACGATTTTAATTATGTATAACATGGGGTTTTAATTTTGTAGAACAACCTCCTACCCAGATCTGTTACCCCAGCCGTCATTGCCATATTGATTATTTACCCAAACCTTTAATATGATGAGCAAGTGAGAGAGATTTAAGAGTTAAAATAGATAATACTCTGCAAGTTGCGTATAGATCTCAACTTATACTTTATTTGTAATAAATAATTGTTGTTAAATTTAGCATATTATCATTTTGGTCTTTCTTACGACTGCTAAGAGTTGATGGGATTTTTCTTTCTCTTCTCTCTCGGACCTTATCTCCATTCTCTACTGTTTGAGTATGGCCCTCCATCCCATTAAAAGAGATGAATCGCGGTCGATCAATCAATCAACCCACCATCTACTTCAAAATACACTAAATCATTACCTAACCTGATGACCATCAACAATAATTACAAGGCTAATTAATTACGGATTTACGGTTAATTTTTTTTACTTCAGTTTATTGAACTGAAAAATATTAATGCTGGTGTATCAAATAATGTGTATATATTGAGAACAGCTTCACAAAATGTGCAAATTATAGCATTCCAAGATCTACACTAAAATGGAACATAACAAAATCGGGTAATCGTTTTCACGTCCCCGACGCTTGCTCCTCGTCCGCCCCGGCAGCGCGTCCCGGCAACCGGTTTGTTTCTCGTCAGTTCCCTCTTCCGGTCCACCAGGAAACAAAAGCACGCCATTGTCAAGCCACACAAAGAAAAAAGAAAGAAACCTCAACCATTGTCAAATCCAAACTTCAAGAGGATATGAGATTTATACAGACCAAATGTTTCATTAAATGACAACTATATTAAACCAGGGACCATGGACCATGGACGAACGCAAGAATTTATGTTGGAGGATGTAAACTTAAGAAGTTATATTAAAAATTGTAGGGGGTGCGAAGTTATAAAATTTGAGGAGGTACGAAATTAGTTAACCAATAGAAAATATGAAGAAAAAATTTAAAACGTAAGAAAATTTAAACTTTTTAGAGGTACTACCGTACCCCTCCGTCCATCTCTGTATGTAACATTGACAACCATTGGACACATCCATTTAATTCAACCAAGTGTGCAGCTGCCATTGACAATAAGATGATTCACTTGAAGGAAACAGTTGGGAGGTTTGATTAAATGGTAAAAATGGAGGAACAAGATCCTTTTTTTCAAATATTTCTTCTTTCGTGCTTTCTTTCTTTTCACATTGAGGGGGCAAAGTCAGGATTTGATACAAAAATGGAAGATGAAGTCAATATTAAGCAGCCATCAGATTATTGAGGAAAATAAATCAAATTATTTTTGGTATAACAATAAGATTGGTCCTCAATATTTCATTATTGTTTTAAAAAAAATTAGTTTCACTCCTTAATCTTTTATATAATTAATGGGCTTAAATACTCATACAAAAATAAAAATATTAAATTTAAACATGCAAAGAAAAAAAAATCTTTCATTGAAAATGATGATTCAACTTTAAAAGAATACAATAATATTCATAAAAGATCATTATCTCTATCGAATGAAATGTTTTACGAAATAATAAAAGAATAGTAAGTGAACCAAATATTTAACAGACTATTTTACTATACAATTATGATTTATCGTTATTATTACTAATACAATAATTTTTAACCTTTAAACTTGATATTTTTAATTTTGATAATTTTTATTATTTTCAAACTTTATAATGATATGACACTGAAATAGGAAAGTACAATTTCTTCAAAATGATTAAAAATGGATGAAAATCCAAGTTCAAGACTAAAGCAGACAGAAAATCTACAGGACTAATCTGAAAGGTGTTCTAGAGTCAGGGACTAAAAGTCGCTTTACCCCGAAGCTTTACACCTTCCATCATATCCCATGACATCGACGGTCTTTATTCATTCAAATCCTGACGTGGCAAGAAAAGGTTGCTCAAAATGGAAACTTTTCCCCGAAAATCATTTAAAAAAAAGAGGAAATAGAATCACTATTTTTTTTTTTGTCTTCAGAAGGGCTTCACTGGTTTAAATTTAAAGTTACGAACTTTAAAGCCGAAGCCATTGATGCCTTTGCATTGAAGCACAAGTCAAAAACAGTGACAACCAAATATACCCCGAGTCTCTCTGCAGAATTCCCAAAGTTTTTTCCCCTTTTGGAAGGTTCTTTGTTCTTTTTGTTTGCTGTTGAGAAAGATTGTTTCCAGCATGACGGAGGAGAATGACAAGTACGGCAAAGAGTTGGATTTGGCTGTTAGAATTGTGCATATGGCTTGCTCTTTATGTCAGAAAGTGCAACAAAGCTTGGTTTCTGCTGCTTCTCGACATATTTTGGCTAAGGATGATGATTCTCCTGTTACTATTGCAGGTACCTTTTTTATTGCATCAAATTATAGTGTTTGGGGGCATTTGGTTTCTTCAATTGGGTGGTATTTATCTTTGCATTTTCTTTTGTGGGTTTGATTTGAATGAGGCTCTTGACAGTGGGTTTGTTTTGTTTTTTCAATTGGGGATTGAGGGGTATGAATTTGCAAGAAAAATTAAGAGAAAATTTGGAACTTTTATTATTGTTCGAGTGATTGGAAAATTTTCATTAGGTTGTTCGAGTATTGTCATTTTGGTTCTTCCTTTCTGTAATTTTTGTCTAAGGAAATACATTGTTGAAAAGGAAAATGTTGAGAACTTTGTTCCCATACTGCTGAATGGATTTGATAGTGCAAACTTAGGGAATGAGGTAAAGATTGTTATTGGCTGTTCAGTTTTAATTTCTGAGATGATCAGTTTGGTTCGGAAACCAGGGCCTTCGGTTATATTTCGACCGCGGTTTGTCCGGATTCACTGACATTAGTGAATAATGGAAAGGAACTCCATAACCCTCTTGATAATTGCAAAAGTACATAGCTGGTCCTATGAAATTAAACACGGTTAATATGAAAATAGCAGTCGTTTGTTTGTTTTATATGTCGGGGAAGCTAGGGTGTATGTTTTCCAATTCAAAGGGATTACGAAACTGATTAGTAAATTCGTTAGAGTTCAGTTGTAGATTATGTTGATTGCAAATCATGTTTGTCGTGTGCTAGTATGCAGAAATGCAGGCGTCGGTGCTTGAACATGATTGTAATCCATTGCTTAGACGTGCACTAGTACTGCTGGAGGTTTAATTGATTGAGTGATTAAAGGTAATACAATGGAGTTGCCTCACAAATCATTTGGCTTTCCACCTCGATTCTTTATTTTCCCTTTTCTTTCATGAATCAAACTTTCTCCCTCTACGTTCGGGAAGGAAAAAGCTTTGTGCGGAGAGGGTCTTGTACTTGAAATGCAGTTTACAGTAAATGGTTTCATAACTGATCATCGTACTTATGTAGTATATACTTGTCTGTTACAGTCCTTTTTTACTCAATGTCTACTGTTTATGTACTTGTGTTAATTATTTGCATGGTGTTTGTGAAACTTTGATTTTTCATTGATTTTTTTATCATCTCAATCTTAACAGACTGGAGTGTCCAAGCAACTGTTAGTTGGCTGCTTTCCGAGTTCTTGGAAGGGCAGAGTGTATCCATAGTTGCTGAAGAAGATGTCCAAACACTCTCAAAGTCTGATGCAGCAAGTTTACTTGAAGCTGTTGTCAACACTGTGAACGAATGCTTAGCCGAAGCACCAAAATATGGTCTCCAGCTGCCAAAGAAAGCTCTCGGGACTTCACAAATCCTTGAGGCTATCAGTAGATGCAACTCAACAGGGGGCCCAACTGGAAGACATTGGGTTCTGGACCCCGTTGACGGGACATTGGGTTTTATACGTGGTGACCAGTATGCTGTAGCTCTAGCTTTGATCGAGGACGGGAAGCTAGTTCTCGGAGTTCTTGGTTGCCCCAATTACCCTATGAAAAAGGAGCTCTTGAATTATAATCATCAGCGCAATCAAACTATGCCAAAGGCTTCGCCATCTTCTGATATTTGGCAAAAAGGATGTGTGATGTATGCAAGGAGAGGAAGTGGTCGGGCATTGATGCAACCATTGATCCACGGGGATACAAAATTTGAATGGCCAAATTCTGCTACATTGGTAAAGGCTTCTGCCGTTGATGATCCATCACTGGCAACTTTTTGCGAACCTGTGGAAAAGGCAAATTCAAACCACTTGTTTACGGCGGGGCTTGCGAACAGCATAGGTGTCAAGTGTGTTACTTTTATTTTCACTCCTAGTTCATTTCTACCTGTTAATGTTTGAGAAGAATAAACAAGTATACTGGTTAGAAATTATACAGTGTCTGCGAGGCCATCTTGTTTGATTCTAATACATGTTTTCATTCATTCTAATGGCAGAAACCAACCTATGCGAGTCCATAGCATGGTAAAATATGCAGCAATAGCTCGGGGTGACGCTGAGGTTTTTATAAAGTTTGCAAGATCCGGGTACAAAGAAAAGATATGGGACCATGCTGCCGGTGTTGTTATCGTAGAAGAAGCTGGTGGGGTTGTAACTGATGCAGGAGGTAGCCCGTTGGACTTCCGTTGGGGACTGTACTTAAAAGGTCTTGACCGGGGGATTATTGCTTGCTCTGGACCAATACTGCATGATAAAATCATCGGAGCTGTATATGCAAGCTGGGATTCTTCAAATCTGTGAGACTTCCTATATCTTGCCAATGCAGTCATCCCACATCTAACTATGTCAGGGTGAGCGTATTCTGAGAAGGATGCTGATGTGCATCCGTTTTAAGGGTATGAAAATTTCCAAAGTCTGATCATTTACTTCACCTTCAGTTCCGATCTTACCATCACAGATTCCTTGGTTTTTATTAGCAATAGCTCCCTTACTATAGCTTTTCTAAGGGAAATTTTACTGTCATCAATGGAGATTCTTTAGTATGAGAAAGCTTAAGCTGATGCTTCTATCCTATGCTAAGCTTACGGAACTGAACCGATACATAATGTTTTGGACGCATACTCATATATGATTTTCGCTTCGGAGAAATACATATTTTCTTCTATGTTTCTCAAGTAGTTCAAAATGGGTATATTCTGTATTTTCTTCTTTGTTCCTGCATTTTCCGGGAAAGCATATGAATGCTGCCTCATCCATTCATCCTACTGACAACTTCGGTTTGTGTGACTGCACGTGGTTTATGCGGACCGTTTTAAACACCGGCTTCTTCGATATTGCAAATTAAATCGAGAATCAATCACCGCGTTCGACATAGATATGGTTTCGAGTTCATGACATTCCTGGAAACTGCACACTTCATCCCAAGTCGATGCTTTTGATTATATATTTCCCGGTGACAGCTAAGATAATGAACTGCTCCAATTACGAAAGGAAGCATCCTCTGCAGCTATCTTCCAAATTCAGATTTTAATTATCTTTTCGTTGACAAAATAGTATGCTGAATTCGGCGTTTTTACCCAAAAATCACTAAAATATTATAACATTACCTATTAGTTATTGTTTCCCAAATTTTATCAATCTTACCAAAAACACATCCCCTAAATGCACTTTCCAAGAAAAATGTTGGGGGCGTGCCTTCGAAAGTTATCTTGCCACATCAGATTTTGTTAAAACATATTTTAAAAATATATTTAAAAAAGTAAAATTATAGGGACCAAAAATCCGAGATAATATACGATTTTTCCAATTTTTTTTGGATTTGCGATAGTCTACAGTTGTCGTTGCGATTTTCCAAATTCGTTGCGATAGTTAAAAAAAAAGATTTTGTTTCTTAAGAATTTTCTCTAAAAAGATAGTATCCGCGCGGACGTGTCGAAGACACGTATTACCACGACTACGACCACGACCCGAGACGAGACCAGACGGTGGCGGCGGCGGTGCGCGAGAGTCCCCCTTGTTCTCTTTCACTCAACAAAGAAGTGCAAAATCCAAGCCTTAAAAACCATTCCCAATAGTGTTTTCAATACTATGTGAGATTGAGCATTACCCCACTTTTTCTAATTTTTTACTTTTAACAATGTTTTGAAACAAGTAAAAGTAGTCCTTTATTTTGATGACTTTGCTTGCATATATAGCAACTTACATTCTTAAGAGTAATATACGTAGATATCATGTGCTTAATTTAAGTAGCATAGGTTATCATCATTTCTTCAAGTATAAGAATACAAACCCGACAGAACCTCCACCAGAACCAATCATGCAACGCTTGTGGCAATGAACGTTATTCAACTCTTCAAGCAACAATCTTCACAATAGGATTGGTAATGCTCAATCCCACATAGTATTGGAAATACTATTGGGAATGGTATTTAAGGCTTGGATTTTGCACTTCCTTGTTGAGTGAAAGAGAACAATGGGGACTCTCGCGCGCCGCCGTCGCCGCCGTCTAGTCTCGTCTCGTGTCGTGTCGTGTCGTGGTCGTGGTCGTGGTCGTGGTAATACGTGTCTTCGACACGTCCGCGCGGATACTATCTTTTTAGAGAAAATTCTTAAGAAACAAAATCTTTTTTTTAACTATCGCAACGAATTTGGAAAATCGCAACGACAACTGTAGACTATCGCAACGCGAAATGGAAAATCGCAACGCGAAATGCAACGCGAATTAGAGATCACATTGCGATTTTGTTGGTCATTTTCGCAAATCCAAAAAAAGTTGGTCAAAATCGTATATTATCTGGGATTTTTGGTCACTGAGGTTATTTTCTCTATAATTTAATACATAGTTCCATGAGTTGAAGAGTCTAATAATATTAATTTATATAAACATATTGGAGTGTTTAGGTTATGTTTCTTGACAATGTGAGATAAAAGCTAAAATGAGTATTCCTTAACTTTTTTTATGTTATCTGTATATCTAATATCTAATGAATCTACTTATACACTAATGTTAAATTTCTTTAGGTTAATATTTATTATTAAGGTTTATTATTTAAGATTAGATATTTTTATATGTTAATATATTTAAATACTTATTTTTTAATTATGAGTTCAAAAAATTTATGTAACACAAATTAAAAATATTTCATTGGCATATAAATGTATTATTTATTGAATATGATTTAATTAGATCTATAATTTAAGTTGAATCTGATATAAAAATATGAAAAAAATATTGTTTGGTGACATGAACATGTAAGATGTAAGGTTTATATAGAAATTTGTTCTCATGAATAATTAAAAAAATCATAGAACAAAATTTATGTATATAAATGATAACGCCATTAGTTGTTACTGCTAAAATGATAATATAAATTAGTTTAAAATGATAATATAAATATTTTTATAAGTTATATAATCATACAATTAGGATCACATAACAATCTAATTAATCATATTTAATAAATAATACATTTATATGTTGAAATATTTTTAATTTGTGTTACTTAAATTTTTTGAACTCATAATTAAAAAAATAAGTATTTAAACATATTAACATATAAAAAATATCTAATCTTAATTAATATAAATTTTTAATAATAAATATTAACCTAATGTAATTTAACAATAGTGTATAAGTGGATTAATTAGATATAGAGATAAAAAAAAGTTAAGGAATACACAATTTAGCTTTTATCCTACATTGTCAAGAAACATAACCTAAACACTCCAATATTTCTATATAAATTAACACCATTGAGCTCTTTAACTCATGGAACTAATATGTATCAAATTATGTTGTTAGTCCTTATAGTTTTATTTTTCAACTTTTTTAAAAGTATTTTTTTTAAATGCGTTTAGGAAATATGATGTGGCAAGAAAACCTGAAATGTGCAGTCCTTGAAAGGCGTTTTTCCGTATAGTGCCATGTAAATATTTCCTCAGGAAAACGTGCTCCAAGAGATAAGCCTTCGGTCCACCTAAATTAAGGCGTGTTTCACGTAACGCGTCTTATTATTACGTTATCTAGTGTTAGATCGTAAAATTTGGAGAAATTGTGCCTGAGATGTAATATTATAATATTTGAGTGATTTTTGGGAAAAAACACGGTTGAATTCCATGTTTAGACTTTGAAAAAATAAGGTTAATTTTCATAAATATTTTAAAAACACAAGTCAAGCCCATGTCTCAGGAAATGCGACTAATATAAGACTAATATACAACATTACCAGATACATTAAAAGATATTTAATAAATTCGATTTAGCGCTACCTATTATGTTGACAAACCAATAATGTTTTAGGTAGAAAACATGAAAAACTATTAAAAAAATTTGGTAACCGATAAACTTTGGTTATCGGTAACTATCGATAAATATATATAAGTGTTCATACTTATTTCACTGTGAACAACATTAATTTAAGGTTATCTTTTGTGTGAGATTTAAGATATTAATTTAGTAATTATACGCTTCTAATGATTTATTTTTTATGTTATGGTATATATTATTATTAAATTAAAAACAATAAACATAGATATTACATATTTATCATTATCTTTGGTTAAAATTGTTAAATTTAAATTCTAAATAATATTTTATAAAATATCAAAACAATCAAATAATTTTTTGTGTAAATAAAATTATTAAATTAATATTGTAGGTGGAAAACATGAAACACTATTAAAAATTGTTGAAACATAAATTACATAACTTTCAAAAAAGTATCGATCATTTTTATAAAAAGTATTTATACTTTCAACATATTAGATAAATTTACCGGTTTTGTAATAATGAAACTGATTTTGTCATATTTTTACCTGTTATACTGTAAAGTATCTATCTTTTTTATAAAAGGATCGATATTTTCAACATATAAGGTAAATTTTATCGTTTTTGTCATAATGAAACTGGTTTTGTCATATTTTTACTTGTTATATTATAAAGTATCGATCATTTTTATAAAAGGATCGATACTTTCAACATATCAAGTAAATTTTACCGTTTTGTCATATTTTTACTTGTTATATTGTAAAATATCGATACATTTTTATAAAGTATCGATACTTTATAGGTGCTATTACTCCTTTTCTTTTAAATTCCAAAAGTGTCGATACTTATTTAAATGGAATCGATACTTTCAACATATCTGGTAGGTAGTTTAATGTAATAGGTAAGTATTTCACTGTGAAAAATATTAATTTAAGGTTATCTTTTGAGTGATATTTAAGATATTAATTTAGTAATTATACGCGTTTAATGATTTATTTTTTATGTTATGGTATATACTATTATTAAATTAAAAACAATAAACATAGATATTACATATTTATTATTATCTTTGGTTAAAATTGTTAAATTTAAATTCTAAATAATATTTTATAAAATATCAAAATAATCAAATAATTTGTTGTGTAAATGAAATTATTAAATTAATATTGTATGTGGAAAACATGAAACACTATTAAAAAATTTTGAAACTTAAATTACATAACTTTCAAAAAAATATCGATCTTTTTTATAAAAAGTATTTATACTTTCAATATATCAGGTAAATTTTACCGGTTTTGTCATATTTTTACCTGTTTTATTATAAAGTATCTATCTTTTTTATAAAAGGATCGATACTTTCAACATATAAGGTAAATTTTACCCTTTTTATCATAATGAAACTGATTTTGTCATATTTTTACCTGGTATATTGTAAAGTGTTTATCCTTTTTATAAAAGGATCGAAACTTTCAACATATTAAGTAAATTTTACCCTTTTTGTCATAATGAAACTGGTTTTGTCATATTTTTACCTATTATATTGTATAATATCGATACATTTTTATAAAGTATTGATACTTTATATACGCTATTACTGCTTTTTTTATAAATTCCAAAAGTGTCGATACTTATTTAAATGGAATCGATACTTTCAACATATCTGGTAGGTAGTTTAATGTAATAGGTAAGTATTTCACTGTGAAAAACATTAATTTATGGTTATCTTTTGAGTGAGATTTAAGATATTAGTTTAGTAATTATACGCGTCTAATGATTTATTTTGTATGTTACGGTATATACTATTATTAAATTAAAAACAATAAACATAGATATTACATATTTATTATTATCTTTGGTTAAAATTGTTAAATTTAAATTCTAAATAATATTTTATAAAATATAAAAACAATCAAATAATTTTTTGTGCAAATGAAATTATTAAATTATTATTGTAGGTGGAAAATATGAAACACTATTAAAAAATTTTAAAACATAAATTACATAACTTTCAAAAAAGTATCGATCATTTTTATAAAAAGTATCTATAGTTTCAACATATCAGATAAATTTTACCGGTTTTATCATAATGAAACTGGTTTTGTCATATTTTTACCTGTTATATTGTAAAGTTTCTATCCTTTTTATAAAAGGATCGATACTTTCAACATATAAGGTAAATTTTACTATTTTTGTCATAATGAAACTGGTTTTGTCATATTTTTACCTGTTATATTGTAAAATATCGATACATTTTTATAAAGTATCGATACTTTATAGGCACTATTACTGCTTTTCTTTTAAATTCCAAAAGTGTCGATACTTATTTAAATGAAATCGATACTTTCAACATATCTGGTAGGTAGTTTAATGTAATAGGTAAGTATTTCACTGTAAAAAATATTAATTTAAGGTTATCTTTTTAGTGATATTTAAGATATTATTTTAGTAATTATACGCGTCTAATGATTTATTTTTTATGTTACGGTATATACTATTATTAAATTAAAAACAATAAACTTAGATATTACATATTTATTATTATATTTGGTTAAAATTATTAAATTTAAATTATAAATAATATTTTATAAAATATCAAAACAATCAAATAATTTTTTGTGTAAATGAAATTATTAAATTAATATTGTAGGTGGAAAACATGAAACACTATTAAAAATTTTTGAAACATAAATTACATAACTTTCAAAAAAGTATCGATCATTTTTATAAAAAAGTATCTATACTTTCAACATATCAGGTAAATTTTATCAGTTTTGTCATATTTTTACATGTTATATTGTAAAGTATCTATCCTTTTTTATAAAAGGATCGATACTTTCAATATATAAGGTAAATTTTACCGTTTTTGTCATAATGAAACTGGTTTTATCATATTTTTACATGTTATATTGTAAAGTATCTATCCTTTTTATAAAAGGATCGATACTTTCAACATATCAGGTAAATTTTACCGTTTTTGTCATAATGAAACTGGTTTTGTCATATTTTTACCTGTTATATTGTAAAATATCGATATATTTTTATAAAGTACTGATACTTTATAGGCGCTATTACTGTTTCTCTTTTAAATTCCAAAAGTTTCGATACTTATTTAAATGGAATCGATACTTTCAACATATCCGGTAGGTAGTTTAATGTAATAGGTAAGTATTTCACTGTGAAAAACATTAATTTAAATTTATCTTTTGAGTAAGATTTAAGATATTAATTTAGTAATTATACGTGTCTAATGATTTATTTTTTATGTTACGATATATACTATTATTAAATTAAAAACAATAAACATAGATATTACATATTTATTATTATCTTCGGTCAAAATTGTTAAATTTAAATTCTAAATAATATTTTAAAAAATATCAAAACAATCAAATAATTTTTTGTGAAAATGAAATTATTAAATTAATATTGTAGGTGGAAAATATAAAACACTATAAAAAATGTTTGAAACATAAATTACATAACTTTCAAAAAAGTATCGATCATTTTTATAAAAAGTATCTATACTTTCAACATATCAGGTAAATTTTACTGGTTTTGTCATAATGAAACTGGTTTTGTCATATTTTTACTTGTTATATTGTAAAGTATCTATTCTTTTTTATCAAATGATCGATACTTTCAACATATCAGGTAAATTTTACCGTTTTTGTCATAATGAATCTGGTTTTGTCATATTTTTACTTGTTATATTATAAAGTATCTATCATTTTTATAAAAAGATCGATACTTTCAACATATCATGTAAATTTTACCCTTTTTGTCATAATGAAATTGGTTTTGTCATATTTGTACATGTTATATTGTAAAATATCGATACATTTTTATAAAGTATCGATACTTTATAGGCGCTATTACTGCTTTTCTTTTAAATTCCAAAAGTGTCGATTCTTATTTAAATGGAATCGATACTTTCAACATATCTGGTAGGTAGTTTAATGTAATAGGTAGCGCCTATTTTTTTTTAACCGTTTACATTATTAACAACCTAAAAATGGTAGGTATTTTAATGTAATAGGTATTTTAAATTTTATTAATATTTATTTCTAAGGTAAGTTTATTATAACTGATAACAAATTAAGTAATTACCTATTTTGTTATATAACCTAATATTTTATTATACTTGATAATGTTTCTAGTAATTAACCTATTTTATTATATATGCGTTACCTATTACATTATATAAGCGGTACCTAATATGTTATTGTGTTTGATAATATTTATGGTTAAATGATATAACATAACCGATCTAAATTTTAACCGATCACTTATTTAACCAATCACGTCGTTTTTTAGCTTTTTTTTTTTTTAAGCACCGCAGAACTTCCGACAAGTCAATGTTAGGTTTGATTCTTTGAATTGGAGTATGCAAGGGTTAGGTACGTCCTTGGGACCAATGCAACGTTGTTCCACAATTTATTTAAGGATTTTTTACATGAAATCATAATAGATCCGAATTGTGTAATAAATTTTTTAAAAAATGGGAAAATTTAAACTCTGAAATTTATAATTATATTCTCTTTTTCGATGTGGTAAATACAACAATTTTTTTATAATCGATAAATTTAGTTTTTTTTATTAAGCTAAAGTGATTACAAAGTAGTATATGTTCTAAATATTCTAAACCGTTTGACAATAAACGCTCAATTACCCTGCTGCAGTAGCTGGTGCTCGAACATGTGACCTCTAAGAACAACAATGATTCTTTTAACCATCAAAATAAGTGCCCAAACTATACTATTTTTTTTTACTCATACAGGTGTCTAACGTTACAAATATTATCCATTTAGGTGTCCAGGCCGTCAACGACGTTAATTTCTCGTTAAGTAACACGTGTCACAATCTTACGCTTTTAAATTTTTATTAAAATTAAAAAAAAAACTATATATATTTTAAAGTAAAACATAAACATTTTGAAATAACCCTAAACTTTAAAAACCTTCATTTCAACCCATAAATCCACGCCAATCATCGCCTTTTTCCGTCGACGAAGCTCCACCCGACCTCATCTCCCCCGACTACCAAAATTTCCATGAAATTATGATCGATCGATAGCCGATCTACGTTTTATACCACGTGAACCTTAGGATGAAAAGCGCGTTTCCACGTAATCTCGAAAGCCAATCGACAACAACTACGACTGCGTATGACTAGGAGGATAGTAGGAATTATGTCGGCGACGGTGGTCATGGCCGAGAAAGACTGCGGCGGCGGCTTAAGGATAAGATTTGTGGATATTATGTATTTTGTGACTTTTTTATAATTTAAGAGAAATTAGGTTTTTTTTATAAATATAATAATATTTTTTTTAAAAAATAAAAATCATTAGATTGTGACATGTGTCACTTAACTGAAAAAATTAGCGTCGTTGACGGCCCGAACATCTAAATGAATAACGTTTGTAATGTCAAGTATCTAGATGAGTCAAAAAATACTTTAGACGCATATCCGAGAATCAAAGTATAATTTAAATACTTATTTTGTATTAAGACTTTACATTATTATTGGTGTTACGATTTTCTTGGGAAAAATCAAATCAACCCATCAAAATACAGTGACAATTAAGTGAAAACATATGGCACCTTTGCGGAAAGAAGAAACACATGAACTATTCATTATATAATAATTGATTTCAATTTCAAAGGAAAATTATAAACCAAGTATAAAATTTATTTTTAAAAAAATATTTAATATTTGGTTGTTATGTGGGGCATGTCGTGCTTTGGGCCTAGTTGTAACCCGGGCAAAATATAGGGTCTACAGCTCCTCTCTTTATCCATTGTCGTGTAACGGGAATAAGACAAAGATCAAAGACACTACTTTTGTTCGGTCTCTCGTAGTTTGAAATAAATCGTTTGTTGACGATGACACTGCTCCCTCTCATTGAGAAAATTGGGTCAATCTGGAAAAAACTTGGTTTTGAAGACGACTCTGCTCATCCGTGTTGAATAGATCTGGTCGCTTTCAAATAAATTGTTTGTTGGAGATGACATTGTTCCCTCTCGTTGAGGAAGTCAGGTCAATCTGGAGATAATTTGGAGACAACACGGTTCCTTCGCATTGAGGAAGTCTGATTGTCTGAGGATGACACTGCTCATTCGTGTTGAGGAGATCAGGTCAATCTGGAGACAATTTGGTGTTGAAGACGACTCTACTCATCCGTGTTGAAGAGATATGGTCGTTTTCAGATAAATTGTTTGTTGGAGATGACATTGTTTCTTCTCGTTGAGGAAGTCGGGTCAATCTGGAGATAATTTGGAGACAACATGATTTCTTCGCGTTGAGGAAGTTTGATTGTCTGATGATGACACTACTCCTTCATGTTGAGGAGATTAGGTCAATCTGGAGATAATTTGTTGTTGAAGATGACTCTGCTCATCCGTGTTGAAGAGATCTGGTCTCTTTCAGATAAATTGTTTGTTGAAGATGACGTTGTTTCTTTTCGTTGAGGAAGTCGAGTCAATTTGGAGACAACATGATTCCTTCGCGTTGAGGAAGTCTGATTGTCTGAGGATGACACTGCTCCTTCGTGTTGAGGAGATCAGGTCAATCTGGAGATAATTTGGTGTTGAAGACAACTATACTCATATGTGTTGAAGAGATATGGTCTCTTTCAGATAAATTGTTTGTTGAAGATGACGTTGTTTCTTTTGATTGAGGAAGTCGGGTCAATATGGAGATAATTTGGAGATAACACGATTCCTTCGTGTTGAGGAGATAGGGTTAATTTTGTGTTGAAGATGACATTGCTCATCCATGTTTTAGAGATTTGATCGCTTTCAATTAAATTGTTTGTTGAAGATGACGATGTTCCTTCTCGTTGAGGAAATCGGGTCAATCTGGAGATAATTTTGAAGACAACACGGTTCCTTCTCGTTGAGGAAGTCTGGTTGTCTGATGTTGACACTACTGCTTCGCTTTGAGGAGATCGGGTCATAGTTGCCAATGATTTACTTGAAATGAAATCTTATTTTTCCACCATGGAATTGTGGAATGAAGTCTTTGATAACGTCGAATTCCTGTCAAATATTTGAATTAAAATAAATGACTGGAAGGAAATTTGTTTCAAGAAGTGCTATCTCAGGTGAGATAAAATTTTGTTTCGAGTGAAACATTTCAAAATTTATGTTTCAAGGGAAAACTATCTCAATCGGGAAGAAATTTGCTTTTAAGAAAAACAATCTCAAATGTCATCATTTTGTTTCAAGTGAAACAATTTCCAGTTTTTGTGTTTTGAGGGAAAATTGTCTCAAGTGAGACGAAATTAGTTTTTAGGAAAAATATCTCAAGCGAGATCAATTTTGTTTCAAGTGAATCAATTTCAAATTTTGAGGAAAACTGTCTCAAGTGAGACGAAATTTGTTTTGAGAGAAACACTCTCAAGGATTTGTGTTTCAAGAGAAATTGTCTCAAGCGAGAAAAAATTTGTTTTTAGAAGAAACAATCTCAAGTGAGATTAATTTTGTTTCAAGAAAAATTATCTCAAACGAGATGAAACTTTGTTTCGGGATAAACAATCTCTAAGGTGAAGGACAGACTGCTCCTGCATGCTGAGGTGATCTAGTTGCCTTTGGAAGATCTGATAATTCACTTCAGGATGTCAAATCTATGGATGACATTGTTCCTTCATGTTTGGGACGTTTAGTCATCGCCAAACTTTATTTCTTGAAAGATCAATGTAAAAATGATGCATTTATGAGTGACTATCTTGAATGTTATGATGAAGTTCATTTCATGTATTTGATTTGATTTTTATTTTGATAAAAATGAATGGCCTTTTGAATTCGTCCTCATGAGAGGAGAAAATGACCTTGAGGGAGGAAAATTAGATGATGTCCTCGTGAGAGGAGAAAAATATCTTTTAAGAAAGAAATAAGGATTTCAGGGAAAAATAGTCTTATGAAAGACTAGGTTAATGTTTTCGGACAAACAATCTTGAGAAAGACGAAACAAATTTCTCAAAAGAGATTATAAAAGCATCCTTACTAAAAGGGAAAACCTTTTTTATTGCATGCAATGATGAATGTATTATGCAAATGTGCAAATTCATGTGATGTGTATGTTTATATTGATGCATGTTTTTTTATCTGTGATGGGAATGGTTGCATGAACAGTCTTCATTCTCTCTCTGATTCGGTTGTCTTCACCTTTTTGTTTTCTCTAGTGTGCACTCTTCCACTTCTTGACTTGTGTCAATTTTTTCTTGCCCTAACAAATTTTTGCCCCTAATAAAAATTGTCTTCCTTTGTCTAGACTTATATAGAAATACAATAGAGCTTTCCCTATGATACCATCATCATCCCTGCCAGATAGTTTGAAAAGATAATCTATCATTTCAAGCATTAGAGATTGTGCAAACATAACTGCCTTATAGCGGGAAATCAAAGACCACTTCCTGGAGTTAACCACCGCAACAATTGATGGAATATCAGACTGTCCCGAAGAACCATGAGACACATCTATGCCATGGATGATAGTTAGACCCTTAGAAACAATTGGATTTGAAGGTGTTTGCTCAATTGCTAACATCAAATTCAGTTTTCTAAGCTTTGCATTGATTTTTGGAAACAACTTCATAAGGTATTGATCATTGACCCTAATTGGAACCATACACTGTGTCACTATGCCAAACTCGACAAGATTCATAAAGATCATAATTTTTCTTATAAGGTAAAATACAAAAGTGGAACTATGGAGCTTCAGGAAGTTCAGATTTGGTTTCCTTGATCATTACTTTAAATTCTTTCAACAAGATAGTAGTGTTTGCTCTGATTGGGCTCTTGACTCTCCTTGAATAGAGGATCTATCAGAATTGATTATCGAATGAGGCTATTTGTATCACATCATGTTGAGAAGTTAACAACAGCCCATCGTTCAATCTTAATTGGCTCAACTAGTTTCTTTCTGTTAAGATTTCATCGCTCATTCTGTGACAATTAAACTTCATCACTTTTAACCTTGGCACCAGAGGAACACGACATTCCATTTGAGTGAAATTGGAATTTAGAAACATTATATGATCGAATCACTGGTCCAATACCATAATTATTGTATGTGATATATTTAATAACTTATTCATCGTTTTTTGTGGCTTCTATTTAGATTTCTAACCAGAAAAACTCTTTACATGATGTTCAAAGGTTTTGTATAGTGTTGCAAGGACACCGAAGTGCAAATATCAATGGTAATATAAGTTGGACGCTTTGGCTTGCCATCATTAATAAATGGGAAATCACCAGAAAATACAATTGTTTGTTGTGATGATGGACAATACGATCATATATAGTAAGTTCCATTGTCTCTGCTTCACCATTTTCATTTTCATGCCTTTTTACCTCATAAATGTCCACTCACTGCAATGATCTTATCTTTCTAGAAGATATGAGCCTTCATAAATGCCCAACATTTATCATTTCTGGTTTTAGCACTGATTCTAAACTCGAGATTTGTGTCTGAGAACCCACTATTTTCAAAATTTTGAAAAATATGAATTGAAAGCATTTTTAAATTTTTTGAAAAATATTGCCCTTCAATTCAAGCTCAAAAATGAAGAAAATCGTAAACAAGTTCACAGAATATCAAAAAAATAAATTGCTCTTTAAATTTTCAAAAATATATTTCTTTGACAAGAGTCATGACTGATGGGTTAACTTCAGGTTGGCTTCCTATTTTCTAAGGTTTCAGTCATTGAGATATCATCATTTGTTTATACCCACGTGAACCATGTGATATGCCCCTCTTTCTCGATTTGGCATATTGAGTCGATGAAGTTAAAATAAAACAACTAGCATATTCAATTGCTAAACTTTTCAGAATATTTATGTTTCAGTTCTTTGAAATCTTCCATTTTTTCAAGCTTCGTGGACTCCTTTAGCGAAGGTAATACAGAAATATCGGTCTAAAAATGAAATTTCCGAGTGCTCGTGCACAATTGACTATAACAGGTGTTCCTCAACTCCCTTAGTCTATCTTCACCGAAACTCCTTATTTAGTAAATTCAATTTAATTTGCCATTGTTTGGATAGCTGAATTCAGCTTTATTGTACATATATATTTTATAATTACCTTTATTTGGCTAGCTGAAGTATTCATGTCGTCACAAAGTCTTTAACTTGACAATCACAGTGGAGCAAACATCGATTTACTAAGTACCCGATCAGTGTCATGGTTTAAATGTAATCTATTCATAAAGTCAGGTCTTTTGAGTTTCTCTATAACCAATTTCTTTAGCAGAATAGCTCAACTTTATTGTATATATATATAATTACATTTCGGGTATACAGATTCAATTTTTTAAGCTTGTCAAAAAGAACCTGTTATAGTCTAGGTGTTGTTGAAAGTCAGAAAATATCGCCGTTAGAGTTTAATTTCCAAGAAACTGGCCCAAACTAGATTCACATGCATTACTATTCCATCTGTAAAGATCATGATCATCATTAAACGTCATTAACGAAAGTAGAACCCAATCATCTTTGCAATCTCGTATGAAATATGCCCCATTTTGTCCACGTCCTCACATACTTGAATGCCAAGCCCTTAACTGTCTCTTCATGCGAGAAGAAGCTAGCTCAGTCCCTGCAAGAGAAGGGTATGTATTTGAGTGTATCTTCTGGGGTATGATCAAGGGTTCTTGTTTTATCAGTTTTCAATCTTGTCACTTTGTCAAAGATTTATAACTTTAATTATTTAAAGAACCTTTAATTCAGTTGATATTTAAAAAATTTCAAGGTTGGAAATTTGATTCAATATTCACAATCCTTAAAGTAGCATAAGTTCATTTAAATATCCTTACAAGAAAGTTGAGAAAGGACAAAAACAAATTCTAACAAAACGTTCTCAGCGTAAGGTGCAAATGTAGTGGATAACAATCTCCACTTGTTTATCTAGAATGTCCTATTATTCCTAGAATGTTGGGTGTCTAATTGGATTAGGTTCTTTACCCTCATTTGTTCCCCATATCTCAATCATTTCTCGTGTCAGGACTCTTTTTTCAACAAGATTTTCTATCTCTTCCATCAATGGTATGCACTTGTCAGTGGCATGGCCCAGTGCCCCCAGATGAAAATAGCAAGCACTTTTCGGGTTATAGCCATAAGCAGATGGGCTAGTCCTCATTCTCAAGGGCCTAGGAGTGAGGTACTGATTCTTGACTAAAGGAGATAACAAGTCAGAAATGAGCACTTGAAAAAACTTGAGGGTCGTATTTTTCCAAGACATCTTTTGCGGCCCGTCTCGGATTACCTCTCTTTTGATTTCCTTCTCATTGTTTCCCACTTCTTTCTCATTTTTCGGTATAAAAAAGTCTCAAGAATTGAATCCTTAAACTCTACCTCACAAGCCCTACTTTCCTTGATTTTACATTTTTCTTTATGTACTTCATTTGTTTTGACCCTATCAACTCCATTCTATGGTTCGACTCCCAATTGTTTGACTGAAACTGGCTGATTGTTGACATCCACCTCTATAACTCTATGAGCCAAAAGATCTTGGACTTGTCGTTTGAAGTTACCACAATTCTCAATTGAGTGTCATCGGGATCCAGTATGATATTCACATGAAACTTTCTCATTATACCAACTCGAATAAGGGGGTAATAGATGCTTAGTCAGACGCGTAGTAATCAATTGGGCTTCGAGCAACTTGGGATACAATTTGTTGTATGAAGATGAAAGAAAATTGATTAAGAGCTCTTTTGACTTCATTTTCTCTTTTTCACTATTATGATCATCTTGAAGTCCTAATGAATAATCATTGAGATATTCATTTTGAACGTTTAACTTTTGACTAACATCTTGTGGGAGACATTGGTTTGCAGATCTCTCATTATCGATAAGTTTTGAGCTTCCGAGGGGTTTAGGCTTCTCATCTTCAAAGCATAACAACCCTTGTGATGAGGTTTCGAACCTTTAGTCTCATAATCGCACAAGTTTATGTAGAGTGGCTAAAATATCAAGAATGATAATTGAATGAATTTTTGATACCTCGCCAATCTGGACGCAAATAACTATTAGGCCTTGGAGGAATAGGTGTTAGAAGGCCACTTTCAAAGAGAAAATGTAAAAAGTCTGAATATGATCTTGGAATCGGAACGATAGGCATCTTTTCTTTTTCTTCTTGTTCCTTTTATCCTTCTTTACTGCCATTTAGACCTCCTCTATGCCTCTCTTCTTTAATTCAGACTCAACTTTCATGTTAGAAGTTTCTCCCTCAATTTTCGTTTTTCCTGGCACGATCTTTGTCATATTTTCTGGAATCACACCCGTTTGTTGGAGTTGACTTGGATTACCATACTTCTCAAGAGGTTTTTGATCATCTGTTATCATTATCTTGGTTGCACAACCCACGTTCAAAGTATCATTGAAAGTCTTTACAGTAGGATCCTTTGGTGGCTTCTCTCCATGAATCAAAACAATCACCATATGCATCAATTTATACATCTACTTTCTTGACTCGTCCTGAAACTTCTTCTCTTGATCATTCATTTCTTGCTAAATCTTAACAAGTTGTTCTTAGAGTTTCTCGATTCTATTAACACGTGCCGAAATCCCATTCAAGGCTCTTACCTTTCGCTAAGAAGACCAAGTTGACTCCAAATTTTTCCTTTTTTAATCTCTGTCATGGAATACTCCACGAATTACTCCTAAATTTCATGAATGATGCATGTAAAAATGTTTAAATAAATGCAGTGCAGAATGTAAATGCAAAAGGTATCGATTTCCAAAAGTAATCATTCTTAGAAAGAGTTTCATTAATCTAAAAGAGTTTTCATCATTACAAGAAATATCAATCTACAAATACATTTTGGCCCTTTTATTTAGCTCCATGATCTCAGTCATGACCGCAACAACTTTCTCTTTATACTTAGAGGATAAACTAGTGTGTAGTAGAATGACCTCAGCCCCGTTGGCTAGCTCTTGTTCGAAGGTTCTTTAAGAGATAAATCACATGCTCTCCATGGTATGTGATTTCATATTTACTCAAGCCGCTTGTAACTAGAACAAATTGGCGCGCTCTATACTGTCTGAAGACCATTAACTAGGCATAACTGACTCCTCCCCATAATCTCAGCAACAAGACATAGTCGAGATCTCCACATCTGAATAAAATACTAGTGTAACTTAACCAAGGAGCACACCAAGCTATGCCTTGGTCTTGTAGATTACTAAAGGTTGATATACATCTTCTCCTTGGCAATCACTCTGGCCAGTCCTTGCTAAGAAGTTCTTTTAAGGGAGAGTACATGGTGGAGAAACGATGATAATATACTTTCTCTTCTTTCCAGAAATAACCCCGAATCCAGACGGTGAGTAGTTGAGCGCATCCTATGAATTGACCTCCCTCCAATCTATGATAATTATTTAAGAATTAGAAGGTATATGCCAAGACAGCTGGTCCAAGATTTATACCTCTATCCAATCTGTCAAAGAAATCTGCAACAACATCCTCCACGTGGAACAAAGTATTTGGGAATATCACCAGACTGTATGTAGCCAGATCACATGTGTCTAATATCCTATCCTCATCTATGTGCTCGAGTAAAGCCACGGGAAACACTCGTTTTCTCCCTTTTGTCGGATGTGCTCTATTATCCAATTTTCACATCTACCAGTAATGTTCATGAGTTTGCTTTTGAAGGATTGGACTTTCAGAGTTCAGGTATTGGGTTCTAAGAAAAAGGTACTCGAATTGTCCATGTTGGTGTCTTCTTAGGTTGCAAACCCTCAATCTTGGCCCATTACAGGCTCGTGCGGATTGAGTTCAATTCGAAAGGATATATTCCCGGAGAAACAATTTATCTTACGTAGACATAAGGTATATAAACCCCAAAGGTAACTTACTAAAACCCATGCGGAGAAACAAATTATCTCACGTAAGCTAAGCTTTCACCTCAACTTAAAAGGGACAAAGCTCGTAAGTGAGCTTATGGCATGTAAATGCATGTGTTGTGTATGAGGAGAAACTTACAAACTTGAAAAACAAGACAAAAGACAACACTTTCACAAGTTCCAAAAATCTGTTCAAATCTGAAGACCACTAAAATAAAAAATAATTAGTTAAAAATAGAATAATGCATGATATGTTGAAACTCAAAATAAACAAAATGATCATAAATTAAATAAAATCTAAGTTTGTAATTCCCAAAAATAAAAACAATGTATAATCGTTTATGGTTTGACTCTCTAAGTCCCCAGCGGAGTCGCCAAGTTGTCATAACGTCTCCCTCGATGATCCGTTAGACTTAAAAAATTTAAATTCGGGGAAGGCGATGAAATATAATTTTGAAAAAAATTTGATTTTGGAGTCGCCACCAACCTTTAAGTTAGGTAGGTTGGAAACCTTAAACATCATTTTAATGAGTTTAGAAAAATCATTAAAAGATGAAAAACGGTCTTCGTTTTACCAAAAATTCCTCTTTAAGAGTTCGGGAGTCGATTACGTATGGGGAAGGGTGAGCAATCCCACAATGCCCAAGTCTTGGTACCTAAACGATTGTATGACGTTTAAATATTGGCCAATTACAAACTCGGAAACAATATTTAAATTATGATCCTTCTATTTATTCAAATTTATTTAAATAAGTGTCCATTTAAAAAAAACAACTTAAAATAAGGAATGCAATGGATCCAAAAGATTAAATAGCCCAAAGATATTTTATAGAATAAAAAATATTATAATTATTTTTATAAGAGAAAATATGTTATTTTGTACGAACAATCCTTGAAAATGCAATTTATTTATAGTTAGGAGGTTTTTTCATAGATTTCCCTCACAAATGGTGTTTCTTTAATTTCATGGATGATATAGTTTAAGAAAATATATTATTATATTAAATTATAGAAGTGTTCGGATAAAGAGTTTCTTTTTGTGTGAATAGTCCCCGGGAATGCTTCCTTTGTGTTAGGAGACTTTCCTATAGATTCTCCTCACAAAAGACGTTATTTCTCATTTTTCACAAAGATAAAATAAAATAAAACAAAACAAAATAAAAGTGAAAAATGGTTAAATTAATCAAACTAAATAATCGTAGAACAAAGAAAATTATCGAATACAAAAAAAATATTTATGCAAAAAATCTTCGAAAATACACCTTCCCTTAACTTAAATATTCTATAGTAGTCGGTGCTCGAATTTAGTATCTCTAGAGATAATGATCATCCTTTTAATTATTAATAACATTTTGTTCGTACTTAATTTATGAAGATATAATGTTTTAAGATTATGATATATGGTAATAAAAATAACATTTTCATCACGAGAAAAGTAAAGAATTACGTGGAATATATATATATATATATATATATATATATATATATATATATATATATATATATTAATATTCAAGCTGCTTTACCTATTTTTTATCGATGACACTTTAGAAAATAAAACATCTAGAAAATTTAAACATATGTCAACTTTTTAAATTTTCGAACTATAAATTAAAATTATATAAAAATAAAAAAATGATTCGATTCCAAATAAAATTGAAACCAAATTTCGACATGGTTTGGAAGATTGAACACAGAAATTTCCACACCCAAAAATTCAACAACTGAACACGGAAAATCCACACAAAATTCAACCTTGATATTTTAATATTGAAAATTGAGGATTTAAAACCTACAAATTTCTAAACCAATTAAGTGTTTGGAAAACTGAAAATGAAGTTTGTATTGATAATATTGAAAATTAAAAATCTAGACATTATCTTGGGAGAAGGGATTAAGTTCAAGAATTAACTATCTTGGGTGGCCAAAATAATAAATTTCTACTAAAATGTTAATGTCTTAAAAGCTAGAAAATAATTTAGGTGGTTTACCTAATATTATTAGGATGCAAATGAATAGAATGTTCGATGAATTATTCGTGAACCGTTCATATAACATTCGTTTATTATAAACGAGTTTAATCAAATTTTACAAATAGGTATGTTCGGTTCGTTTATGTTCACGAACAAACTCATTTATCGACTCGTTTATTAGCTTGTTTAATTTGTTCTCCTTTTTTATATATATTTTAATATTTTAAATATTGATAAAGATAGAGACTAAATTCGTATTTTTTACAAGTTGAATTTGTTTCGGTTCACGCTCATCACGATCATGATAAAATTTAAAATCTGTTTTAGTGTGAATTGTATGCGTCTTCCGTCAATTCATTTAACAGTTTGGGTATAGATAAATTTCGCCAAATAATATGAGACTATAAATACATCAATTAGTTTATAAATGATTAAAATATCATTTCTTTGAAATTATAATTAAAATTACTGTGGTGTTCATTGCAAGTATATTTTGAATTTTCTTCGCTCAATTGATTCTAAGTTTTTCCAAGTGAGAGAATAAACCAAAGCGACGCAGTTGGGTTTACTTTGTCATCTTCTTGTACAAAATTGGGTCATGAATTCATTGTCTGCCATGGAAATTTCTTCACTCCTCTGTCAATTATATTCGAAAAGTAGTATGGTTTTCATTTTACTCGAAACATTGGCCTATATATTGGCCTACAAAGTGATTAGTGATAATATTATTCAAAATGAAATCTTTATTTGTGATATTTTTCATAACGTCTCCCTCGGGAATCCCTTAGATTTAAAAAAATTAAATTCAGGGAAGGCGATGAAATATAATTTTAAAAACAATTTGATTTTGGAGTCGCCACCAACCTTTAAGTTATGTAGGTTGAAAACCTTAAACATCATTTTAATGAGTTCAGAAAAATCATTAAAAGACAAAAAATGATATGCGTTTCACCAAAAATTTATTTTTAAGAGTTCGGGAGTCGATTACGTGTGGGGAAAGGTGAACACCCGACAACGCCCAAGTCTTGGTACCTAAACGATTATATGACTTTTAAATATTGAGAAATTACAAACTCGGGAACAATCCCTAACCATAATCCCAAAATTATTATTAAATTCGACCTAAAATATAATTAATTGAAGCATGAGGATGAAACTATGATAGGGAGAGCACAGGTGAAGGGAATGACGGGGAGAGCACCGGCGAAGGGAAAGGGTAATGCAGCGGGGTGGGGGTGGGTTTGGAATTGCGCAAGCTTTTTTTTTAATTTTAAAAATATTTTAAAAAAGTGCAATTCTCAAAATTATCGGAACAAGACATGTGTCACTTAATGAGGTTTTTAACAATGGTTAATATCCGAACAATTAAAATTGTAACGAAGAAAATATTAAGCACCTAAAATGGTAATGAAAAAAACGTTAGATATCGGGATGAGTCCAAAAATAATTTAGACACTTATTCGAAAAAAATATAATTTAGATCTTATTTTGATATTCAACCTTATCAGAAACAATGGCCTATTAATAGCAGTAGAGAGGGAGGGGATGCTTAACCCAACGGAGCAAGTGAACAGAAAATATATCAAAAATGAAAGCATTATTTGCGATACTATGCATTCTCCTCGCTTCCACTCTCTTTATCTCCACTTTCACTATGGCTCGGGAATCGATCGAGAAGGGTAAGGAACGTCAACGCTTTTATTGTAATTTCCAATTAATAGATCTTTTCTATTGTAATCGGATATATTGATTGGGCTTTCAATTTTGCAGAAACATCTATGCTCGTCGACTACGTGTGAGTTTTCAACCTCCTGTTTACTGTCCCGGGTGTAACCCAAGCTGCCATCTTTTTCCGTCTCGACCTTGAATGCTGTGGGAAAACAAAGCTATATTGGTGAAACTGTAATGAATATATGGAGATTCCCTAAGACATGTATTGTCTGTGTATTTTATGCTATTTCTCTCTCTATAAATTGTTCTTTTTATAGTTTTTAGATTAAAACTATTAATTACACAGTGTACGTTATCGATAATTAAAATAATTCTAAATAATATAATTTTATAACCATCTCTTTCATACTATTCTGAAAAAGTTCACTCATCGAAGGTAGCTTTCATACAATCTTAGATCAATTTAGTTCTTCTCTTGAAGAAGCAGGGTGGAGTGGAAGAGGCTATTTGGTTTTGTTGACTGATTCAATAATAGTGTTAAATTGGATCGTGAGAGCATTACATTGACTATGGAAGTGATGGGGCTTATTCAAAAAAGACCAAGCGATTTCTAGGATTAAACATGTTGGTTTCAACCATGCTCCTCGTTCCAAAAAGAAATGGCGACAAACTTAGCAAAGAGTGGATCGGCCAGAGAAGAGTGTAAAGTCAACATGTGAGGCTCAACATGTGTGGCTGCTAAGGGGGGCAAATGTTTGTTGAATTTTTTTGGGTAATTACAACTTTAGTCATTGTATTTTAGGGTATTTACAAGATTAGTCCCTAAGCTTCAACTATAAATACCCTAACTCATTTAGCTTCAAAATCATCCAAAATCATTTCTTTCTCCCAATACTAGAGAGATTCCTTGTGAGTAGTGAGTGTTTTGTAAACATCTGTAAATTTTCTCTCTTAGTAAAATATTTGCAGTTGTCCGGAGACGTAGGTATAATTGGCTGAACTCCATTATCAATTTCGGGTATTATTTTTTTGCTTTATTTCGCATTCTCACAAATCTGATTATAGAGAAATTACTTGTTATTGTTTTATTTCCCAACAACTGGTATCAGAGCTTTTGGTTGTGAATTTTATCAATTTTTTACGAGATTACTATTCATTAATATTCATTATTATTCACGTGAATAGTGAATTTCATGAATAGTAAAAATTTTGTCGGCGATACGAATTTGTCGACGGAGGTGTTCTAATACACGGTGGTTTGCAAGAATTATCATAAACGATCCAAACAAAGTCAGATTCGAGTGGGAGTGATGGTTGCAGACGAAGGGAAAGTGAAAATTGAAAAGTTCGATGGTGCAAACTTTGACTTTTGGAAGATGCAGATTGAAGATTTTTTGTACCAGAAAAATCTATATCAACATCTATCATGAAAGCAACCAGAGGGCATGAAGAATGAAGAATGAGCTCTTCTCGACAAACAAGCCCTCAGAGTTATCCGACTGACGTTGTCCCGAAATGTTGCTTTCAACATAGCAAAGGAAAATACCACGGCAGGTCTTATGGCGACTCTCTCCAGTATGTATGAGAAGTCATCAGCCTCAAACAAAGTTCACTTGATGAGGCGATTATTCAATTTGCGAATGGCAGAAGGGGCATCAGTGGCTCAACACCTAAATGAACTCAACACAATCACAACCCAGTTGAGTTCCGTGGAAATTGAGTTCGATGATGAAGTTCGAGCTTTAATTCTCTTATCATCTCTACCAGACAGTTAGAATGCTACTGTTACAACAGTTAACAGCTCATCAGGAAACAATATATTAAAATTTGACGATGTTCGGGATCTGGTATTGAGCGAAGAAATTCGACGGAGAGAATCGGGTGAAGCATCAACCTCCACATCCTTGCACACGGAGTCTAGAGGGAGAACTTCAGAAAGAAATTCAAATCGTGATAGATTCAAATCCAGAAGAGGAAAATCAAGAACGGGAAAGAAAGATTTTACCTATTATAAATGCGGAAAGAATGGTCACTTTAAAAGAGATTGTCGAGCACCGAAGAAAAATATCGGCGTATAGGAATCTACCAACGTGATAGAGGAGACAGGTGATAAATGATTCTAAGCGTCAACAGTCTGATTGAATCATGGATCTTGGATTCAGGGGCATCTTTCCACTCCACCCCATGCCAAGAAATCATGAGAACTATGTCAGTGGTGATTTGGGAAGGTTCATCTAGCTGATGATGAAACCTTGAAGATCGTAGAAAAAGGAGACATCCGATTAAAGTTGCCAAACCATACCACCTGGAAGCTGACAGGAGTGAGACATATTCCTGGCCTCAAAAGAAATTTGATTTATGTAGGACAGTTTAATGGAGAAGGATATAGTACAACCTTTTCAGGCTGTGAATGGAAGATTACCAAAGGAGCACTCGTCATTGCTCGTGGTAGAAGACTGGCACTCTCTATGTAACCTCAAATTTAGAGAATATTATTGCAGTAGCAGATGCTGATGGAAAATCAAACCTTTGGCACCAAAGGCTTGGCCATATGAGCGAGAAATGGATGAAGACACTTTTTTCAAAAGGGAAGCTGTCGGATCTAGAATATAGATGTCGACTATGTGAGGATTGTATCTTTGGCAAATAAAAGAAAGTCAGTTTTGCAAAGATTGACAAGACACAAGGCAAAAAGTTAGAGTTGGTTCATACTAATGTATGGGGACCATCTCCAGTTCCATCTCTTGCAGGCTCACTATATTGTTACCTTCATTGATGATTCTAAAAGGAAGTGATGATTTATTTCTGAAG